>NW_019942602.1:0-87911 GCF_002910315.2 Salvelinus sp. IW2-2015 | reverse complement strand
ACGATTCCAGTGTTTTTTGCCTTTCCACCCAATACAATGGTCTGATCCCAGCCGGCGACCCTGTGCGACGCCGTAAAAGGGGCAAACGAGGCGGTCTCCTGGCCAGGCTTCGGAGACGGGCACATCGCGCTCCCTCCCTAGCATACATACTCGCCAATGTCCAGTCTCTTGACAATAAGGTTGATGAAATCCGAGCACGGGTAGCATTCCAGAGAGACATCAGGGATTGCAACGTGCTCTGCTTCACGGAAACATGGCTAACTCAAGAGACGCTAACGGAGTCGGTGCAGCCAGCTGGTTTCTTCATGCATCGCGCCGACAGAAACAAACATCTTTCTGGTAAGAAGAGGGGCGGGGGGGTATGCCTTATGATTAACGAGACGTGGTGTGATCATCATAACAACACACAGGAACTCAGTCATTCTGTTCACCTGATCTAGAATCCTCACAATAAAATGTCGACCGCATTATCTACCAAGGGAATTCTCTCGATCATAATCACAGCCGTATAATTCCCCCCCAAGCAGACACATCGATGGCCCTGAAGAACTTTATCTGACTCTTTGTAAACTGGAACCACACACCCTGAGGCTGCATTCATCGTAGCTGGGGATTTTAACAAGGCTAATCTAAAACAAAACTCCCTAAATTCTATCAGCATATCGATTGTGCTACCAGGGCTGGAAAAACCCTAGATCATTGTTATACTAATTTCCGCGACGCATATAAGGCCCTCCCCCGCCCCCCTTTCGAAAAGCTGACCACGACTCCATTTTGTTGATTCCAGCCTACAAACAGAACTAAAACAACAAGCTCCGCGCTCAGGTCTGTTCAACGCTGGTCCGACCAATCTGATTCCACGCTTCAAGACTGCTTCGATCACGCGGATTGGAATATGTTCCGCATTGCGTCCAACAACAATATTGACGAATATGCTGATTCGGTGAGCGAGTTCATTAGGAAGTGCATTGACGATGTCGTACCCACAGCAACGATTAAAACATTCCCAAACCAGAAACCGTGGATTGACGGCAGCATTCGCGTGAAACTGAAAGCGCGAACCACTGCTTTTAACCAGGGCAAGGTGACCGGAAGCATGACCGAATACAAACAGTGTAGCTATTCTCTCCGCAAGGCAATCAAACAGGCTAAGTCCCAGTACAGAGACAAAATCGAGTCGCAATTCAACAGCTCAGACACAAGAGGTATGTGGCAGGGTCTACAGTCAATCACGGATTACAAAAAGAAAAACCAGCCCCGTCGCGGACCAGGATGTCTTGCTCCCAGACAGGCTAAACAACTTTTTTGCCCGCTTTGAGGACAATACAGTGCCACTGACACGGCCCCCTACACAAACCTGCGGGCTCTCCTTCACTGCAGCCGAGGTGAGTAAAACATTTAACGTGTTAACCCTCGCAAGGCTGCAGGCCCAGACGGCATTCCCAGCCGCGTCCTCAGAGCATGCGCAGACCAGCTGGCTGGTGTGTTTACGGACATATTCAATCAATCCTTATCCAGTCTGCTGTTCCCACATGCTTCAAGAGGGCCACCATTGTTCCTGTTCCCAAGAAAGCTAAGGTAACTGAGCTAAACGACTACCGCCGTAGCACTCACTTCCGTCATCATGAAGTGCTTTGAGAGACTAGTCAAGGACCATATCACCTCCACCCTACCGGACACCCTAGACCCACTCCAATTTGCTTACCGACCCAATAGGTCCACAGACGACGCAATCGCAACCACACTGCACACTGCCCTAACCCATCTGGACAAGAGGAATACCCATGTGAGATGCTGTTCATCGATTACAGCTCAGCATTTACACCCATAGTACCCTCCAAACCTCGTCATCAAGCTCGAGACCCTGGGTCTCGACCCCGCCCTGTGCAACTGGGTCCTGGACTTCCTGACGGCGCCCCCAGGTGGTGAGGGTAGGTAACAACATCTCCACCCCGCTGATCCTCAACACTGGGGCCCCACAAGGGTGCGTTCTGAGCCCTCTCCTGTACTCCTGTTCACCCACGACTGCGTGGCCATGCACGCCTCCAACTCAATCATCAAGTTTGCGGATGACACTACAGTGGTAGGCTTGATTACAACAACGACGAGACGGCCTACAGGAGGAGGTGAGGGCCCTCGGAGTGTGGTGTCAGGAAAATACCTCACACTCAACGTCAACAAAACAAAGGAGATGATTTGTGGACTTCAGAAACAGCAGAGGAGCACCCCCTATCCACATCGACGGGTCAGTAGTGGAGAAGGTGGAAAGTTAAAGTTCCTCGGTGTACACATCACGGACAAACTGAATTGGTCCACCCACACAGACAGCGTCGTGAAGAAGGCGCAGCAGCGCTCTCAACCTCAGGAGGCTGAAGAAATTCGGCTTGTCACCAAAAGCACTCACAAACTTCTACAGATGCACAATCGAGAGCATCCTGTCGGGCTGTATCACCGCCTGGTACGGCAACTGCTCCGCCCACAACGTAAGGCCTCCAGAGGGTAGTGAGGTCTGCAGAACGCATCACCGGGGGCAAACTACCTGCCCTCCAGGACACTAACCACCCGATGTCACAGGAAGGCCATAAAGATCATCAAAGGAACAAACCACCCAAGCCACTGCCTGTTCACCCCGCTATCATCCAGAAGGCGAGGTCGTTTCGGGAAAGTCATATTCCTGGTAGGAACGATGATGAGTTGACGTTAATCGTATATTCAGTAGTTCCTCCCGACTGTATGTAATGAAACCTAAGATTACCTGGGGTACCGATGTAAGAAATAACACATAAAAAAACAAAATACTGCATATTTTCCAAGGAACGCGAAGCGAGGCGGCCATCTCGTTTCGGCGCCGGATGTCAATGTAGGTGAGTTTAACTGATCTCTCCTACCCAGGTCATGTCTCTAAATACACTGCAGATACCATCCTGTCCACACTGTCCCTCCCTCCAAAAATGAGAGTTGTTATTAACTACGAGCCAGACAACTCTGACAATGGGAGGCAATACTCAGATGAAGATGAATGCATAGATAATGGGGTATGTGAAAATGAAGACCACAATGAAATCCTGGATGAAAGCACTSATAGATGTTTGGAGGATCTAGGACTGTCAACATCAGAGCAACAGCAACAGGAGGGTCTGCCACCTGCAGAGACCTCAGTGTTGGTTACTCCAGTACCCTGTGATGGTAAGGAAAATAAAAAGGTCAAACACTCATCCATTGTTTGACTAATATAGCATCTAATTTCGAAATTATATACTGAACAAAAATATTAACGCAACATGCAATAATTTCAACGATTTTACTGAGTTACAGTTCATATAAGGAAATCAGTCAATTGAAATAAATGAATTAGGCCCTAATCTATGGACTTCACATGACTGGGCATGGGCGCAGCCATGCCTGGGAGGCGGTCCCATGGGAGCCAGGCCCAGCCAAACAGAATTAGTTTTTCCCCACAAACAGGATTCATTACAGACAAATACTCTTCAGTTTCATCAGCTGTCTGGGTGGCTGGTCTTAGACGACCAGGTGTGGAGGTGAAGAAGCCGGATGTGGAGGTTCTGGGCTGGCGTGGTTAGTTGGACATACTGCCAAATTCTCTAAAACGATGTTCGAGAGGCGGCTTATGGTAGAGTAATTAACATCCAATTCTCTGGCAATAGCTCTGGTGGACATTCCTGCAGTCAACATGCCAATTGCACGCTCCCTCAACATGAGACATCTTTGGCATTATGTTGCGTGACAAAACTGCACATTTTAGAGTGGCCTCTTATTTTCCCCGGCATAAGGTGCACCTGTGTAATGATTATGCTGTTTAATCAGCTTCTTGATATGCCACACCTTTCAGGTGGATGGATGATCTTGGCAAAGGAGAAAGGCTCACTAACAGGGATGTAAACAAATTTGTGCACGAAATTTGAGAGAAATAAGTATTTTGTGTATATGGAACATTTCTGGGATCTTTTATTTCAGCTCATGAAACATGGGACCAACACTTTACATGTTGTGTTTATATTTTTGTTCATATATACCATATATGGCATATATGGTGGTTATATAATCTGTTCTCCTGTATTTTCTCCTACAGAATTGAACTTGGATCGTTCTCTCAACGTAATGGTGAATGCTGACGAGCCATCCCAGGTTCTTACCTGCACTGGCCAACCTCTGCAAGGACATCAAGACGACCAAGTAGAAAAGGACAGCAAGCAGGTTGACAAGAAAGAAGAGGTGGTCAGAAAGGGAGACAAAAAGAAGGTGGTCAAAAAGGTTGACAAGAAACAAGAGCGATCCCCTGCACCCCAAAACAGGACTCATACATGTGAGTGTGGGAAGGTTTTCAAAAAACCATCACTGCTGACGCTACATATGGGAGTTCACACGATGCCATATCATTGTGACCAGTGTCCCAAACGATATGCTACTCCTGGGGCTCTGAAAAAACACCAGTTACTTCACACAGAAGAAAGAATATTTGCATGTGAACGCTGTGACCGGAGGTACAGGAGTGCATATGATCTCAAAGTGCACGTACGCATTCACTCTGGGGAGCGCCGTCACATGTGTACTATCTGTGGTAAGAGGTTTACCCAGCAGTGTGCAGTAGTGAGACACATGCGAATGCATGCTGGGGAGAATAATTATTTATGTAGCAAATGTGGTAAGGCATTTCTTAGCTCCGGAGAAGTGCGGCTGCATACACGAACGCACACAGGAGAAAACCCCCACACCTGTAAACATTGTGGAAAGGGTTTCAAAGCATCTTGCCATCTTACGGTTCATCTGCGATCTCACACAGGTGAGTGTCCTTACATCTGCACCCAATCCAAATCTTTCACTACTTCAGACTCTCTTAGAAAGCACATATATACTCACACTGGGGAGAAACCTCACCAGTGCTCAGAGTGTGGGAAAACATTTACTCAAAGGTGTAATATGGTAAATCATATGAGAAGAGTTTAAACTGGTTAAGATTCTCCAAAAGCACTCCAACAGAAAGAAACACAGAACGTTTATTTCAAACTCAAAGCATTTTTACAAGACTATGTAATAGGTAATTCCAATCGAAATATTGATTGGAATTATTGAGACAAGAAATTCCATGTATAATCCTGTTTTAAATACATGGTTTTACAGGTCCTCTTTTGTATATCAGATTATCATATCAAAACATGTTTTCCATTAAACTTCAAATCAAGGTTTGTCACATCTACACATGATATTCGCACTGCAAATAATGATTAGAAGTGGGATGATGATGACATTTACACAATTTAAACTGTTTGACCAACCAGATTCCTTAACACTTGTAAGATATGCATATACAAAGTATCCCGACTACCTCCAGAGGTCTTCAGGAAGATTTGATCACACTCAGTTCACTATGCGTCAATTGAATTGGCTACATGAGTTTATTTCCAAAATGCTATATCCACCAATTTTTCACATTGGTATTTTTTCACCTGAAATTATTGCTTGTGGGTAGCTTCATGCTTGTGTCAAATATAACTGTTCTCATATTATTCGTAGATTTTAGATGTATATTAAAACTATATATTTTTTAATGCAAAACACTATACAGTTGAAGTAGGAAGCTTACATACACTTACGTTGGAGTCATTAAAACTCGTTTTTCAACTACTCCACAAATTTCTTGTTAACAAACTATAGTTTTGGCAAGTCGGTTAGGACATCTACTTTGTGCATGACACAAGTAATTTTTCCAACAATTGTTTGCAGACAGATTATTTCACTTACAATTCACTGTATCACAATTCCAGTGGGTCAGAAGTTTACATACACTAAGTTGACTGTGCCTTTAAACAGCTTAGAAAATTCCAGAAATGTATGTTATGGCTTTAGAAGCTTCTGATAGGCTAATTGACATAATTTGAGTCATTTGGAGGTGTACCTGTGGATGTATTTCAAGGCCTACCTTCAAACTCAGTGCCTCTTTGCTTGACATCATGGGAAAATCAAAAGAAATCAGCCAAGACCTCAGAAAACAATTGTAGACCTCCACAAGTCTGGTTCATCCTTGGAAGCAATTTCCAAACGCCAGAAGGTACCACGTTCATCTGTACAAACAATAGTACTCAAGTATAACCATCATGGAACCACGCAGCCGTCATACCGCTCAGGAAGGAGACGCGTTCTGTCTCCTAGAGATGAATGTACTTTGGTGCGAAAAGTGCAAATCAATCCCAGAACAACAGCAAAGGACCTTGTGAAGATGCTGGAGGAAACGGGTACAGAAGTATCTATATCCATAGTAAAACAAGTCCTATATCGACATAAGCTGAAAGGCCACTCAGCAAGGAAGAAGCCACTGCTCCAAAACCGCCATAAAAAAGCCAGACTACGGTTTGCAACTGCACATGGTGACAAAGATCGTACTTTTTGGAGAAATGTCTTCTGGTCTGATAAAACAAAAATAGAACTGTTTGGCCATAATGACCATCGTTATGTTTGGAGGAATAAGGGGGAGGCTTGCAAGCCAAAGAACACCATCCCAACCGTGAAGCACGGGGGTGGCAGCATCATGTTGTGGGGGTGCTTTGCTTCAGGAGGGACTGGTGCACTTCACAAAATAGATGGCATCAATGAGGAGGGAAAATTTATGTGGATATATTGAAGGAACATCTCAAGACATTTGTCAGAAAGTTAAATCTTGGTTGCAAATGGGTCTTCCAAATGGACAATGACCCCAAGCATACTTCCAAAGTTGAGGCAAAATGGCTTAAGGACAACAAAGTCAAGGTTTTGGAGTGGCCATCACAAAGCCCTGATCTCAATCCTATAGAAAATTTGTGGGCAGAACTGAAAAAGTGTGTGCCATCAAGGAGGCCTACAAACCTGACTCAGTTACACAAGCTCTGTCAGGAGGAATGGGCCAAAATTCACCCAACTTATTGTGGGAAGCTTGTGGAAGGCTACCCGAAAGGTTTGACCTAAGTTTTACAATTTAAAGGCAATGCTACCAAATACTAATTGAGTTTATGTAAACTTCTGACCCACTAGGAATGTGATGAAAGAAATAACAGCTTAAATAAATAATTCTCTCTACTATTATTCTGACATTTCACATTCTTAAAATAAAGTGGTGATCCTAACTGACATAAAACAGGGAATTTTTACTAGGATTAAATGTCAGGAATTTTGAAAAACTGAGTTTAAATTAATTTGGCTAAGGTGTATCATTGTTTAGTTGAAATGGAATGTTTGAATACGGTATTTGACTGTGATATGTCGTGGTTGTCTCACCTAGCCATCTTAATCAGGGCACTTTAAAACCTCTACAGGGTTGGTGTCCCTAAACCAGTACAGTTGTTGCTCAATATGCGATAATGTAACGAGAATGACGTTGTAAACAACAGCCAACTTTCCAAAACATAGACATGTCTTATATGGGCAGAAAGCTTACATTCATGTTAATCTAAATGCAGTGTCCAATTTACAGTAGCTATTACAACAACAACAACAAAAACATGCAATTGTTTGAGGATAGTGCACAACAACAAAACACTTATCACGGCAACTGGTTTGATACATTCACCTCTGAAGGTAAATAATGTACTTACATTCAGTAATCTTGCTCTGATTTGTCATCCTGAGGGTCCCAGAGATATAATGTAGCATAATTTTGTTTAATAAAATCAATTTTATATTCAAATGTAGGAACTGGGTTTTACAGTTTGACCCCACTGCTGTCTCTGGCTCCACACCCACCCTTCCCGGCCATCTATATGTGTGAAGGTTAGTGTGTTTTCTGTAGGGAAGCTAATACTCCATTTGTGACATTCCTGGGAGTGTGTAAACTTAAATGTTTTATTACCATAGCATTTTTGTATGTTCTCTATAGGTATGTACTTGAAAATGTATAAATTGACCAATTCGGCACATTTGAGAAAACTGGCAGACTTGATACAAAATATCGTGTAGCGATGTAATTCTTCAATGGATCAGTTTGAAACTTTGCACACACACTGCTGTCATCTTGTGGACAACATCTAAATTACACCTAGAATCCTATCAATGTATGGCCAATCTCTTGCATTTCAAAGATGATGAAAAAAAACAAAAAACGCATGTTTATTTTTTGTATTTGTATTCATTTCACATTTCCACAAACTTCAAAGTGTTTCCTTTTCAAATGGTATCAATAATATGCATATCCTTGCTTCAGGTCCTGAGCTACAGGCAGTTAGACATGTCATTTTAGGCAGAAATTGAAGAAAAGGGTCCGGATCCTAGAGCGTTTGGTAACCTTATCCACGCTTTAAATCATATGTGAAATGCAAATTAACCCCGGCTGAAATGAATCCTCGACCTGCGCGAGTAGCGGGTCCAAGATCCAGGACCAGAGTGCCAGGTATTGTGACGCAGGAGCGCGAGTCCCGTGAAACTTTTTTGCCAGTTATAAACAAACTAGCTAGCTCACTAACATGTAGAATCTGCAAATTGTGTACTAATTGTAAATCGCTCGGGACAAGAGTATATGCTTAAATGACTAAAATGCCAAATGTAAATGTTTTACATACACATCTCATTACTGTATCGATGTCACAAATGTATAATTCGTACAGTTAAAAATGTAGCTAGACTTTGTTACAATCGACTACATAGCAGTAACCTAGGCCTACTACCTATTTCTCTGAGAGAAATGCGATATACCGTTTTGCAAAAAAAAAAAAGATTTGTCTCTGAAATAAAACCAAGTGATAGATTTCAAACAAATGTATGTCATTCAACAGCCCCATGCCATGATTAGGTAGCCTAGTGAAAAAAAATACCAATGTCTCATAAGTTCTTTAAACAATAAAAGATAATTTACCAACATTTCTGAAAATGAGAATGTCAAATGTGGGCACTGTCAGAGTGTGGACAAAATCAAGACAGGACTTACAGTACGTTAGCGCAAGGTATAAATGGCGCTTAACTTTGGGAAAGGCGTGCTGCAGGCGGGACACCTCGACAACATCCGGTGAAATTGCAGAGCGCGAAATTCAAACTACAGTATTATAAATATTTAACTTTCATAAAATCACAAGTGTAATACATCAAAATAAAGCTTAACTTCTTGTTAATCCAGCCGCTGTGTCAGATTTCAAAAAGGCTTTACGGTGAAAGCACACCATGCGATTATCTGAGGACAGTGCCCCGCGTACAAACTCATGAAAAACATATTTCAACCAGGCAGGTGCGACACGAAAGTCAGAAATAGCGATATAATAAATGCCTTAACTTTGATTATCTTCTTCTGTTGGCACTCCAAAAGGTCCCAGTTACATCACAAATGGTCCGTTTGTTCGATAATGTCCTTCTTTATATCCATAAAAACTCAGTTTAGCTGGCGTGCTTCAGTCAATAATCTACCCAGTTTCCCTCCATCAAAATGCATACAAAATGAATCCCAAACGTTACTAATAAACTTTTCCAAACAAGTCAAACAACGTTTATAATCAAACCGTAGGTACCCTAATACGTAAATAAATTATCAAATTTAAGACTGAGAATCGTTATTGTCTTTACCGGAGAAAAATACAAAAGAACATTTTGTATGTTTCCAAAAGCCAGCCTGAAACTCTTTCTAAAGACTGTTGACATGTAGTGGAAGCTCTAGGAACTGCAATCTGGGAGGACTTCGGCTTATAATAAAAGTGGTAGGCTGAATTTTTTTTGGGGGGGATGGTTTGTCCTCTGGGTTTTGCCTGCCATATCAGTTCTGTTATACTCACAGACATAATGTTAACAGTTTTAGAAACTTTAGAGTGTTTTCTATCCAAATCTACAAATTATATGCATATCCTAGCTTCTGGGCATGAGTAACAGGCAGTTTCCTTTGGGCATGCTTTTCATCCGGACGTCAAAATACTGCCCCCTATCCCAAACAAGTTTTTAAGGATGGATCGAAAATGGCGGAGCTTCGTGCTTTTTCAATTTCAGTCAAGGGGATATTGGTTTAGTTTTTTTTAAAATCTAGTCCAGGGTATGGTCATGTAATTTGTAATTGACGAAATTCATATATTTCTCAGTGTTTTAGAATTAGTTGCTTATTAGGCTATATACATTGATGTTCGCGATGGCGACCGTCATCTATGATTCTCCCCTGGGCGCGCAATATCAAGTGCGCCTATAGACTATTTGTGTGGTCTCAATCAAATTATTCTTAGCCTATAGGCTACGAAGTGCATGTTGAGAGAAGCACAGAGCAAAGTTATATTTCAAACAGTGGCGACGCGTCATTCAGGGCAGGTGAGCCCCACCTGTTTTTTGTGTGTGCCTGTTTTGCATGTTATTTTGGCATTAATACGTGTCACATATGAGTTTGCAAACAATGTAAAAAAACAAATAATCCTTGTGTCGGTGGTAGAAAAAGTACTCAATTTTCATACTTGAGTAGAAGATACCTTAGTAGAAAATGACTCAAGTAAAAGTGAAAGTCACCCAGTAAAATACTACTTGAGTAAAAGTATTTGGTGTAAAATATACTTAAGTATCAAAAGTATATGGAAATACTCAAATGTACTTAAGTATCAAAAGTAAATGTAAAAATTTAAATAAATTCAAATTCTGCTCCACGGGACGGTTGAGCTAACTTGTGCTAATGTGATTAGCATGACGTTGTAAGTAAGAATATAATGTCCCAGGACATAGACATGTCTTATATGGTCAGAAAGCTTCCTCTGACACATTGGTGCGGCTGGCTTCCGGGTTAAGCGAGCAGTGTGTCAAGAAGCAGTGCAGCTTGGCTCTCGACCGTCGCCGAGTCCGATGGGAAGTTGCAACGATGAGACAAGATCGTAACTACCAATTGGATATTAAGAAAAATGGGGTAACACCATGGGCCAGAAATGTTTGAATACATTGGCCATGCTGTCAATCCAGCATGACTTATGCCGCGTTCAAAACAACTGGAAACTCTGAACTAGGAAATCTCGGACTTCAGTGAATTCAAGACAATTGGGAACTTGGATAAATCTAGCTCAGACTGGGAAAATACGGAAAATTCCAAGTCGGGATTTTGGGCCTCTTTCTAGAGCCCACAAGAAAGACCGCCTCGCCACCTTCCTGTTCAAGTGAGCATAGCACAATAAGGTGAGTCCAAAAATGTATTGTATGCTGCTGCATAAATGATGTAATATGCCAGGGAGATATGTATACTGTTGCCAAGAAGGTAATACTAAGTGTATGTTGTGTAGTAAGCTGTTAGTAGCCCTTGTGCCTCACCCTAATAATTTGGTCCCTTTCCTCCCTCATAACTTAGCCTACTGTTCTGACTTGATGGTGCACGTGTAGCCTACAGTCTGTTTTAGAGAAATTTAATCATCGAATATTGTAAGAGCTTTCATTGTCTGCGTATATGCCCCCTTTATTTATCTTACGGTTCTGACTTGGTGTACAGGGAGAATACTGTAAGAACGGACCATGTTCTGAAATCTGTCTCTGTACATTTCAAAAGTGCTGAACAAACATTTACATTGACTATGTCCATCCTAGCTCGCTCATTAATGTCTTAATTGAAATAAAAATCGTTCCCTTATGCCATAATTTGTACATCTCAATTGTCAGTAGAAACCACATTTGTAAGCAAGTCAGTCATATCAGCTATGCTTTTTTAAAGGCAGTAAATGAGACTGCATGAACTGTTTCACTGCCAGACAAGGCTCCGCTGATAGCCAGGTGTAGCAGTGGTAAGAATTCATTAGGGTGCTTTTGGGACAGCTTTATGTAGGCCCTAACAGTTTGTGGGCACCGTTTGTCACCATTATAGTGCAATGAATGTATTGTTTAGTGTTGTGTTGTGTAGTGGTTTTGCTGGCATGCATATTACTTTTTTTTTTTTTTCACCAACATTTACATGCTGAAATCGCCACTGATTTCTAAGATAGCTGCTGGGATGGTGTAAGTAAAACTAGGCTGCATTATACACTGCAATGGATATTCCAAACCTGAAGCCTGGCCTGTTCTGCTCTCGCTGATCAAAAATGTTTTTATTTGCTGCCTAACCCAATGGTTGTGTTGTGTATAGGCCTACAGTGGCTGTTCAGGAGGAGAGTCAAAGGCTTCTTCCGAAATAATTTCTTAATAGGCCTACCCCAAAAAATATTCTGCGTGGACTAGCCTATAACCAATATTCTTTTCAGTTTGAGAAGAAGAGCGTGAATGTGAGAAGGTCCGGACATCAACTTTGATAGCTTGCTACTGCAATAATTGATTTTATTAAAAGCAATATGTTTCTTTCCCATGATGTAGGCTATTTATCAGTTATTGACCTCACAATAAGCCAGATTCGAGTAACTTACATTGTGCTGAAACTTGAAGCTGCAGCCACGGTACAATCAGTCAGACAGCTCATGGTGGTGAAAGTAGGCAAATTTGAGTAGGCATAATTAATTTCAATGTCTTTACTAACAACGAAGGCTTTGTGTTGATACACATTTCTTCCTATTTAGGAATAAGAGGTAGGGCTATCTGTTTGACTAGCGAAATTAGGCTATAGGCTGCTATATCCATAGATTTGTCCGTCAATTCCTTCACCCACCATGCATTCTTTAAATAGCCTACCGTTTCAGTGAAGGACTGTTAAGTTAATACCAAGACACGAACTGAGGGAGTATGAAAGGGTATGCCATAGGCCTATCTTTTTATCTACAAGACTAGTGGTGCAGAGAGTTTGTCTTGAGCCTTGTAGAAATAAGCTTCAAGTTCCTTGTCGTCCACATCACTAAGGAGCTAACACAGTCCACACACATATGCACAGTCGTGAAGAGGGCATGGCAGCGCCTCTTCTCCTTCAGGAAGCGGGAAAGATTTGGCATAGGCCCTTGGATCCTCAAAAAGTTCTACAGCTGCACCATCGAAGCGTCTTGACTGGCTGCATCACCTCTTGGTACGGCAAATGCACCACCCTTGACTGCAAAGCACTATAGAGGGTGGTCCGGACAACCCAGTACATCACTGGGGCCGAGCTCCCTGCCATCCAGGACCTCTATATCAGGCGAGGCCAGAGGAAGGCTGGAAAATTGCCAAAGACTCCAGGCCACCCAAGCCATAGACTGTTCACTCTGCTCCCGTCCGACAAAATGGTACCGGATCATCGGCTTTCGGACCAACAGGCTCCGAAACAGCTTCTACCCCCAATCCATAAGACTGCTAATTAGCCAGACTGCTAAATAGTCCATTAAGGATACCCAAACTATCTGCTTCAACAAAGTACTGATTTAAGGGTCTGAATACTTATGTAAATGTGATATTTCCTTTTTTTATTTTTTATAAATTAGCAAAAATTTCTACCAACCTCTTTTTGCATTGTCATTATGGGATGATGTGTGTAGATTGATGAGGGGGAAAAAACAATTAAATCAATTTTAGAATAAAGCTGTAACTTAACAAAAAGTCAAAGAGTCTGAATACTTTCCGAAGGCACTGTATATACAAACCATATACACACTCACTCACACCACTACATTGACACTCCCACACACATTCACATACACTACATATGCGCACACACACACACAGACCGACACAACACAAACGTACATACACATTCACACACACTTTTACATTCATCATTTGCTGCTGCTCTGTTATATATTTTACTCGTGTTATTATCTATCCTGATGCCTAGTCACTTTACCCTGCCTTCATGTACATATCTACCTCAAATACCTTATTATTATCTATCCTGATGCCTAGTCCCTTTTCCCTGCCTTCATGTACATATCTACCTCAAATACCTCGTACTTCTACACACCTATCTGGTACTGGTACTCGACTCTTGTGTATTTGTTTTCCTCCTCTTTTATTTTTAAACTCTGCGTTGTTGGGAAGCAAGCATTTCATGGTAAAGTCTACACCAATTGTATTCAGCACATAATTACAATGTGATGTCCATGGTTCAAATCCTTGTCTTCTTATCTTGTATTGGGTTATTGAGATACACGATGACTCAACAAATCTGCCAATCCTCAAGTGGCATAGTACAGTAGGATTGTTCAAGATACAAAATCATGTGTGGACAGACGAGATTGTAGCTTAATCTGATCCTGTCAGTTCCTAATTTCTTTACATTAGATAATATCATTCATTGAATGAGTCAGCTATGCCTTAATATTATTGCTGCAGGTCAACAAGATGACTTCTTGCAGTCCAAAAGTTCAAATATTGTCTTTTCATATTTTTTGTTGAAATCTGCTACAACAGAAACAAACACAAGAAAGGACAAACTTTCAACACTGGACTAAATGTATTAATTAAGCATTTCATATTATAACATCAGCTTATTACAATGATGCCATAGACATGGCAAAGTAATTTCTCTCAGATGTTTATGGGGAAAAGGAAGTAGATCATGTCATTCTCATTCACGACAGCTCCGTCCAACATAGAGAGCAATAGTAATGGTGCCTTTTTGTAGGCACTAACTCCGCCATGGTTCATTGGACAAAGCCTATGGGGAAATTAGTGGAGTTTTTGGAGGGTTTTTGGATAAACGCCAAAAATTAGTTCTGTGGTAAACACAGGCTTAGGAGATCTTATACGTTTTGTTCTATGAGGTCATCTTCATCAGCTAACGTCAATTTTTGTGAATTTTGAAGTATTTATGTAATAAAAAAAGCACAAAGCACATAAAGGCTTCATAACTCATAAAGGTCATGTTAAATGACTGATATTATCTCATAGAACAAAACGTTCCAGATCTCCTAAGCCTGTGTTAACCTCTGACCTTATTTCTGACATTTATCCCAAAACTCTATCCATTTTCCCCATGGGAATGGCTGAACGTATGAGAGGTACAGTTGAAGTCGTAAGTTTACACACACCGTAGCCAAATACATTTAAACTCGGTTTTTCACAATTCCTGACATTTAATCCATGTAAAAATTCCCTGTTTTAGGTCATTTAGGATCACCACGTTATTTTAGGAATGTGAAATGTCAGAGTAATAGTAGAGAGAATGATTTATTTCAGCTTTTATTTCTTTCATCACATTCCCAGTGGGTCAGAAGTTTACATACACTCAATTAGTATTTGGTAGCATTGCCTTTAAATTGTTTAACTTGGGTCAAATGTTTCGGGTAGCCTTCTACAAGCTTCCCACAATAAGTTGGATGAATTTTGGCCCATTCCTCCTGACAGAGCTGGTGTAACCGAGTCAGGTTTGTAGGCCTCCTTGCTCGCACACGCTTTTTTAGTTCTGCCCACAAATTGTTAATAGGATTGAGGTCAGGGCTTTGTGATGTCCATTTAGAAGACCCATTTGTGACCAAGCTTTAACTTCCTGACTGATGTCTTGAGATGTTGCTTCAATATATCCACATAATTTTCCTACCTCATGATGCCATCTATTTTGTGAAGTGCACCAGTCCCTCCTGCAGCAAAGCACCCCCACAACATGATGCTGCCACCCCCGTGATTCACGGTTGGGATGGTGTTCTTCGGCTTGCAAGCCTCCCCCTTTTCATCCTAACATAATGATTGTCATTATAGCTAAACAGATCTATTTTTGTTTCATCAGACCAGAGGACATTTCTCCAAAAAGTACGATCTTTGTCCCCAAGTACAGTTGCAAACCGTAGTCTGGGTTTTTTATGGCGGTTTTTGAGCAGTGGCGTCTTCCTGGCTGAGTGGCCTTTCAGGTTATGTCGATATAGGACTTGTTCTACTGTGGTTATAGATACTTTTGTACCTGTTTCCTCCAGCATCTTCACAAGGTCCTTTGCTGTTGTTCTGGGATTGATTTGCACTTTTCACACCAAAGTACATTCATCTCTAGGAGACAGAACGCGTCTCCTTCCTGAGCGGTATGACAGCTGCGTGGTCCCATGGTGTTTATACTTGCGTACTATTGTTTGTACAGATGAACATGGTACCTTCAGGTGTTTGGAAATTGCTCTCAAGGATGAACCAGACTTGTGGTGGTCTACAATTATTTTCTGAGGTCTTGGCTGATTTCTTTTGATTTTCCCATGATGTCAAGCAAAGAGGCACTGAGTTTGAAGGTAGGCCTTGAAATYCATCCACAGGTACACCTCCAATTGACTAAAATGATATCAATTAGCCTATCAGAAGCTTCTAAAGCCATAACATACATTTCTGGAATTTTCCAAGCTGTTTAAAGGCACAGTCAACTTAGTGTATGTAAACTTATGATCCACTGGAATTGTGATACCGTGAATTGTAAGTGAAATAATCTGTCTGCAAACAATTGTTGGAAAAATTACATGCATAAAGTAGATGTCCTAACCGACTTGCCAAAACTATAGTTTGTTAACAAGAAATTTGTGGAGTGGTTGAAAAACGAGTTTTAATGACTCCAACCTAAGTGTATGTAAACTTCCGACTTCAACTGTAACTAATTTCCGTCTTCTAGGACTACAAGCTGGCGAGCTCTATTATCATCCATATTAATTAATGTTGATGGATAAGAGGCAGCTCCCCAGAAAACTGCAGATGACTTTGACATCCGTCTGACAAGGTAAGCAGGCTGGACAAGCCTTTTCCACAATGATGAGCTCTCTAATTTTCTTGGTAAGATGGCAGGAGAACAGTAACAGCAATTCTGTTGACGTTTGAAACAAAAATATATACCATTAATAATATTTCATTATAATACATTTAAAATACGGAAGTGGAGCTGCCTCAGTTAGGGTTTTGACTAGGTGGTATACAGGAACAGTTTTGTAGCAGGTTGGGAGAACTTACGCAGCAGGTTAGGAGAATTTTGCTATTTTAGTGGGCAATATTATAAACCCTCAATTAAACTAAATTATATATTGCAATGACTAAATACAAAGAGAATAATATGTGTGGTATGCATCTTTCTTTTTTAAATGAGGACCTTTATTCTGAAGGATTGTTTTTAAACATCACCCGGAAGTACAGTACTTCGTCGATGTCAATGATTTGTTTGTTAGTAAAAGCACCGATAGATGAGTAGAACATCTTTGGTAAAAGTAATTGGATGTGCAAATGTTGGCTATCTATAGAAAACGGGTTTAGTTTGCTAGCTAACTAGTATAGTATTAGCTAGCTTGCATGCAGATATCAACCTTTTTAGCCACGTTGTAAGCGCTTAGTGTATATTCTAGGCTTGGTCACTCTATCTAACGTTAGCATCAAACTCTTTAGCTAGCTAACAGTAGCTTGTTCCAGTGGCTATTTTTCTTTGCAAACTAACTATGGATAACATTATTGATCCAGCATCAGAACAAGGTTAGTTTGTGTTAAATTTAGCCAAGTAACTAAACGTAGAAAAATTATGTCATGACTCATTTGTTTTGTTTTTACATGGACCATTCATATATGTCCTATAGCCTACACATCGCTTGTAATATTAACTAGCTGAGTTTTGGAATTTATTTGTTTATCTGTTAATTGCTCTTCTCTTCGGTGACAGATCTCCCTCTGTTCTCCTTGCGTCTCCTGGTTCCACCTCTACGCCTGATGTCTGCTTTCATGTGGCAAGTGGCTCAACAACGTAATGTGATGCAATATGGGAAGCTGGAGGAGTTTGTGACTTTTGTGACAGAGATGGTTCCAGAGTTGCTGAGCTCCAGGCAGAGGACACAACTCATTCTTGGACTAAGAGCAAGGGTGAGAGAGGTGGAAATGTTGAGGGTTGGGATGGGAAGAGTCTTATGATGGAACAAACTATGGGCAGCTACTAGCTGCAATTACTGTACGTCTGCCCTGGCCCTGGTCTGATTAATCAGGCTGTAATACACAATTCATTGGTACATACAACCTGCAACGAATGCCTGCAAAATCATGTAAATGTTCATTACAAGCCAGAATGTTGAATAAAATTACATTTAAACTTACTCTGTCTGGGGGATTGTCCTTCAGCTGTTGCGCCAAACATTTCCACAGGAAAGTATTGTTTACCCAACCTTTTAGAGTTATGGTTCAGCACCTAGGTAAAATTAGTTTTATATTGGATATTTGTCATTCTCTCTTCAACAGCTATAGAACCAACCGTTCCGTGACAATGGAAAAGTGTATATTCTGAATCAGGGGAGGATGGAGAACAATCCACACCTTTTTTTGTGAATATTTTTCAATATTTCTTTCCCCTACAATTCCACAAACAAAAAAATCTTCATCCTCCCGATTCAGAATATACCATTTTCATTGTCATGGCAAGATTGGAGAGAGAAAAAATACAATATACAATTAACTTTACCTTAGTAGGCCCTAGACAATACTTTCCTGTGGATATTTATCTAAAATTTCAAGCATCTGAAGGACAAACCACACAGACAACCGGTAGAGTAAGTTTACATTTAACTTTATTCAACATTCTGGCTTGTAAGGAACACTTACACAATTTTGCAGGCATTCATTTTAGGCTGTATGTACCAATAAATTGTGTATTAGAGCCTGATTAATCAGACTACCCTGGCCCTAGTCCTGCTTTTCACATATCCACCTCTGTTCCAGCTGGTTTTAGAGTTGTGTTGCAGTGCGGGCACAGCTGACCTGCTGACCATCCAGGCCCACCTGGACATAATCCACACATTGACAGAAAAGTCTTTAKACAAAGAGGTTAGTTAAATAGGCAACACATTATGAATGAGACACTGGAGAACATTATTTCTGAGGGATAAACTCCTGTACATTTGTCTGATGTTTTGTTTGCACCTAATGACAGAGTCATGGTGATGACTTGGAGGCTGCAGATTGTAACTTTGTGGAGCTGGTCCAAACCCTGCTGGAAGACCCTTCTGAGAGGGAGCATTTCTTCCAGGTGAGGAACTTTCTCTCTAGACTTCTTTATGATCCTTTTGCTTGAATATATTTCTGAAGTAGGCTACCAGTTCAACATCTACTTAGATCAACTGCTCCTCCATTGTTCCCACAATTAAGGGAGGAGGCTGATGACATAACATCAGACCAACTCCTTGAATGGCCTACGCTTGAAGTTTGCACTATTGTGCTTAGTTCCAAAATGGCTGGAGTGCATCTTTAATGGAGACATTTCATGCTAAATTGTCTATATTTACAGGAGGTGTTCCCAGTCCACTATGGCCCTCGGTATGACACAGCGCTGCAGACACTGGTGTGGGAGTTCTCTCCAGACTGGAGGAGCTGCTGCCTGTACCAGGCCTCACGCAGGTATGGAGGAAAAGATCTCAGTTCTAAAAGATTGACGGAACATGGCGTCATGTGGCTCTACAGATGAATTTAATGGTGTTCTGGTCATTTCAAAATGTGTCTAAAACCTCAAGTGGCTGGTACAATGTATTAACTCTTATTAGCTGTATTCCCTTGCCCTGCCTCTCTTAGACAACACATGGCTCCGTGCTGCCCCTCTGTCCTGGAGGGATGTGGACAGACTGTCTTGACCCTGAACAACTGAAGACAGTGCTGCAGCACCATCAGCGTCATGGAAACCTGAACAAGTGTAAGTCTCCATCCAGATAAGGGTTATGAGTAAATAGTCCAATTGACACCTCTTGTATTTTTTACTTGGCAATGTAGGTGAGTTTAACTGATCTCTCCTACCCAGGTCATGTCTCTAAATACACTGCAGATACCATCCTGTCCACACTGTCCCTCCTCCAAAAATGAGAGTTATTAACTATGAGCCAGACAACTCTGACAATGGGAGGCAATACTCAGATGAAGATGAATGCATAGATAATGGGGTATGTGAAAATGAAGACCACAATGAAATCCTGGATGAAAGCACTCATAGATGTTTGGAGGATCTAGGACTGTCAACATCAGAGCAACAGCAACAGGAGGGTCTGCCACTGCAAGAGACCTCAGTGTTGGTTACTCCAGTACCCTGTGATGGTAAGGAAAATAAAAAGGTCAAACACTCATCCATTGTTTGACTAATAAAGTATACGAATTACAATGTAACTGCCAAAATAATATAAACACTTCAGTAAATGAGGGATACGAAGTATATTGAAAGCAGGTGCTTCCACACAGGTGTGGTTCTTGATTTAATTAAACAATTAAAGTCACATCATGCTTAGGGTCATGTATAAAAATGCTGGGCAGGCCATTATTTTGCCTTCTATGGCTATGCCCCCATCCACAATGCACGAATGGTAACTAAATGGTTTGAGCATGAAAACGATGTTAACTATGTGCCATGGCCGTCGGTAACAGATCTCAACCCAATTGAACACTTATGGAAGATTATGGAGAGGTGCCTGAGACAGCATTTACACCACCATCAACAAAGCACAAAATTATGGAATTTATTGTGGAAGAAGGGTATAGAGTTCCAATAGAGTTCCAGACACTTGTAGAATCTATGCCAAGGTGCTCAACTCGTGGTGGCTCAAAACCCTTTTAAAACATTTTATATTGGTGTTTCCTTTAGTTTGTCAGTTACCTGTGTAAAGTAAATTTATATATATATATGTGGTTGTAATCTTATCATGTATTTTCTCCTTACAGAATTTAACTTGGATCATTCTCTCAACGTAATGGTGATTGCTGACGAGCCATCCCAGGTTCTTACCTGCACTCTACCTCCATTCTCTCACAGTGAAATGGCCAACCTCTGCAAGGACATCAAGACCGACCAAGTAGAAAAGGACAGCAAGCAGGTTGACAAGAAAAAAAAGGTGGTCAGAAAGGGAGACAAAAAGAGGGTGATCAAACAGGTTGACAAGAAAAAAAAGGTGGTCAGAAAGGGAGACAAAAAGAGGGTGATCAAACAGGTTGACAAGAAAAAAAAGTTGGTCAGAAAGGGGGACAAAAAGAGGGTGATCAAACAGGTTGACAAGAAAACAAAGGTGGTCATAAAGGTTGACAAGAAACAAGAGGGATCCCCTGCACCCCAAAACAGGACTCATACATGTGAGTGTGGGAAGGTTTTCAAAAAACCATCACTGCTGACGCTACATATGGGAGTTCACACGATGCCATATCATTGTGACCAGTGTCCCAAACGATATGCTACACCTGGGGCTCTGAAAAAACACCAGTTACTTCACACAGAAGAAAGACCATTTGCATGTGAACGCTGTGACCGGAGGTACAGGAGTGCATATGATCTCAAAGTGCACGTACGCATTCACTCTGGGGAGCGCCGTCACATGTGTACTATCTGTGGTAAGAGGTTTACCCAGCAGTGTGCACTAGTGAGACACATGCGAATGCATGCTGGGGAGAAGAATTATTTATGTAGCATATGTGGTAAGGCATTCCTTACCTTAGGAGAACTGCGGCTGCATACACGAACGCACACAGGAGAAAACCCCCACACCTGTAAACATTGTGGAAAGGGTTTCAAAGCATCTTGCCATCTTATGGTTCATCTGCGATCTCACACAGGCGAGCGTCCTTACACCTGCACCCAATGTCCCAAATCTTTCACTACTTCAGACGCTCTTAGAAAGCACGTATATACTCACACTGGGGAGAAACCTCACCAGTGCTCAGAGTGTGGGAAAACATTTTCTCAAAGGGGTAATATGGTAAATCATATGAGAAGAGTTCATAAACCGGTTAAGATTCTCCAAAAGCACTCCAACAGAAAGACAGACAAAGTCTCGTAAAAAAATAAAATAACAATTGAGATCAAAAGAAACCATGTAGGAGTTAATTCCAATGTAAATACTAGTAGTATACACATGATTTTACAGGTCCTCTTTTGTATATCAGATTATCATACCAAAACATGTTTTTCAATAAACTTCTTCAGATTTCTCATGTCTACACATGATATTCAAGACTACAAATAACGATGATTTTAGAAGTGGGATTATGATTGACCCAATTTAAACGGTTTAAACCTCCAGATTCCTTTACACTTGTAAAATATGGAGAAACAATGCATCCCCAACTACCTCCAGAGGTGTTCAGGGAGATCTGATCGCATTCGGTTTATGATGTCTTTTTAATTGTCTACACTTCTAAAAATGTGGGCACAATCAGAATGTTGAAGATCAGAACTTATGTTAGAGCAAGGTATAAACGGGCTTGATTCAATCTTTATTGCAGAAGATTCGCATTATAGCTTGATTAAAATTGAAAGGCAATGTTCCTGTGTTTGCGGAGACTGCGTTCACAGTAAACGCTGCATATGTCGATTCAATCGGAAATAACCTTTAAATTTGAGCACAGATCTTCTGTGATACGGATTGAATCCAGCCAGTCTATACATTTCTCTCCCAGATCTGCAAAACCAGTGGTGCAGAGTTTGAGGTCCAGGGTTCAAATCCATCTTGTTTGTTGGGTTATTGAGATACACAATATGACTCAACAAATCTGCCAATCCAAGTGGTGTATTAGGATTATTCCAAGATACAAAATCATGTTTGGACAGACAAAATTGTAGCTTCTAATCCTCTCAGTTCCTTATTTCTTTACATTAGGTAATATCATTCATTGAATGAGTCAGCTGTGCCATAATATTAGTGCTGCAGGACAACAAAACAATTTCTTGCAGTCAAAGTTCAAATATTGTCTCTTCATTTGAGTTGGAATCCACTACAACAGAAAACAACGACAAACTTTCAACACTGGTCTAAATGTATTAAGCATTTCATATTACAATGATATCATAGACGTGGCAAAGTCATTTCTCTCAGATGTTTGTGGGGAAAAGTAGAACATGACATTCTCATACATGACAGCTCCGTCCGACATGTTGGCAAAGTTTCCTCCCAATCATTTACACTTTGGGCTGGTTTCCCGTCAGCCTAGTCCTAGACTAAAAACTGTGTTCACGGGAGATTCTCCATTGAACGTTCTTCTCAATCCAAAACTAGGTTTAAGGCTGGATTTAATCCGCATCGCTGAAGAGCTGCGTCAGAGTTTCTAAACCCAGAGACTTCCGGGAATGCTTGTGAAACAGACCAAGCAAACCAGGCTGGGGTTTGAGAAGTCAATGAGAGAAATAAAATAAAAATATAAATGAGTTCTCAATTTAAAGGCACAACCTAGCTTCGAGACAATATCTTAAGTAGTTGAACATGTTATTACTCCAACCTCGTGAAAGTGACAAACTAACACGTTTACATTTTTGTGCCTTTGATTTGAGGCCTGCACATGCGCAGTACGGTGCGAGACGACCGTTAGACCCGATGACGTGTTTCTGCAGAGCATAGCTAGCCAATGTCGCCATGACATCGCCTACAAGTATGATCAGGGATTTCTTTTGGAGAAGCAGTTTGCATCTACGTTACTGTCTTTGGCTGCACAATAGAAATGTAAAGGCAATGTTCCCGCATTCGTGGAGACCGCATTCATGGTAAACGTGGCATATGTCGGCTCAATCAGAAATTATATAAACATTTCAATCGCGCTAGAGCGCTACAGATTGAATCCAGCTCTTAATCTGTGTCTGAAAAACCGTTGATTTCAGACATGTTTACAAAGATGGGCCCTTAAAAGACTTCTAAGAACACCATACTCAGTTGGTGCAACATTTAAGAACTGTCCTAATAGATGCGTAGATTAGATTTATTTTTACCCCAAGAGATTTCAGTGCAGTCATTCTAGCGAGCAATGATACCCACCATCGCAGATTGTTCAGAAATAGTTTGTTAGAAACAGGTAAGATTGGCATTCCTGAAACATTTTGTTGAAATGTAATTTTATCTCTGAAAAATTAAGCTAATTGATTGCACCCAAATTGGTCAATTAAATGTTTAGGATTCCGATAAAATTCAATAAACAAAGTACCCAACATCCAATTTGTACCAAAAATATTAATTGGTAGGTAGAAGTTTGGTCCAGACGTTGGATACTTTGTTTATTGAATATTATCTGAATCTTATTAAAAATCTTAATTTCTCAGATTAAATTCTATTTCAACAAAATAATGTTTCAGGAATGCTAATCGTATCGGTTACTCACTACTGAAACGATTTCAGAAAAATCTGAGATTGGTGTTGAAATCCTCTTGTGCTTTTTGAGGTGGAACGACCCTGCATCTTTGGGCATTTAGTGGTATGTTGTGTTTAATAACCACCAAAAGATGGGGCACTTTTTAGGGTTTAAAAACCCTATTTGTTTACGGTTTACATTTCAGTGTCCTCTGACCTATTATGACATTTGAGTGAATGCACTGGTCTGGGACCAAGACATGCCACCGTAGAAGACAGAGCCATGCAGTCAGTAACATACACTGTGATAAACATTATACTTCCATACATATAACTCCACTATCATCGTAAGCCTCTGGTCATTTCAACAATACAAAAACGTCAATGAAACCAAGCCATCAGTGCATGCACCAAGCTGTCCACAGAGTAGCYGGATAAAACAAAAGTTAATTCATATTACGTACAACTATTGTCTTTGTCAGCATTATGCATTATTTTAAATATTGTAAAAATATTCCAATACTATGTAGTGATTATTTACAATTCAGTAAGGCATGCTAGTCTCCGCTGTGTACGTTGTTAAGAGCCATTGTTCTTGTGTTAGTGGGTTACAGTTCGGTTACATTTCGACGACACAGCTCAACCCTTCTTCATGATCCAAACTAGGACATCAATAATACTGAATGGAACGAGCTTTAGGTCAGTCTGTTGACCTTGAAGTGCGTCCACCGGCTTTGCTGTTGGTGGGGTTCCCTGGTATCAACTAGTCCACAACAACCTCTTATCTCACACAGTCCTCTCTCCACGAGGCTGAAGAGCCACAGAGTGGAGTTCGATCTATTGACAGATACAGTCCAATAACAATGCTCACCATTACAAATGCATCACTTTTAAAGTGGAGGCAGATACAGTGGCCCCTGTAAAGGTATTTACAGAGCACGTTCTGTTTTAACAAATTAAGTACATTCAGGTTGACCGCTACCAATCACATTGTCTAACTTACTTTGGTTCATGTGAGACATCTTTTAACTTCATAAAAATGATTAGCCATGTAAGACAAACAAACCTACAATTCTTCAAGAGGTTACAAATGAGAAAAGAAAACCACTCAACACAAACAAGACATCTATAAAAACTAAGTGGTAAGTACAAATTGTACAGGCCCTTCCAAAGTAAAAGTGCAACGGTAAACTTACAGCATACTAAAAGATTCCAACAATGAAAGTGAGTAACCACATAAATTGCATAATGTAACATTTTTGCATGTATAATCAATATGAAATGACCAACATTAAGATCCTAGCTAAATGTTTTGTGAGAAGTATTCTGCCACCCAGTGGCAGACCAGATTCTACAGCTATTGACATTGGTCACACAAAAAAAAACAATTCACAAAACTGATCAACAATTAGTCACTAGACTGCTGTGTTGACAATAAATGGTGCATCGGATCTCTGGAGCATAGCTGCCATGTCTATAAGTATCTGTTATAACAGCCTTTACTGTTCTTAAAGTCTTTAAAACAGAAAAATACATCTAATAAGGCAGTCAGATATGGCTCTGCTACACACCACAGGTCTCACACAAGGTGGCCTATCTGTGTAAAATATGGTTTTCTGACCCATTCTGTTTCTGTAACAAATGGCCATTAGACGTTTGAGACCTCGGTCTTTGTAAATCATGGTTGTCTGAAGATATTTTCATTTCCTCTATATCGCCTGATCTCAAAGGGACTTTCTTCAGTCTCAACCCCTACAAACATCTGGATTTCCTCATGGTTGTCCAGGTGCAGCAGTTGACTCTTTAGTTAAGTCATCACATGACTGTGATTGTGCACTTTACTAGTACATTAGCTTGCTATATGATGGTAACAGAGTGCTAGGTGGTGTTAATACCATATTTCTCACATCTACTCAGTCATGGTACTCAATCTTCGAGAGGAGATGGAGAAGTACACAGAGGTGAGGCTAAAACGTTCTGTTTGAAATTGGGCCTTATGTACCTCAAAAGATGCTATGCTTTTCAAACAGTCATGCAAGGACATGGTCGAGCTCTCCAGCTATCTACCAGTGGCAGAACAGCCAAAATGAGGCAAACATTCTAAATCCTATAGTCTTGACAAAACTGTTGAGGGTCTCTGTGTGTTCTCATGGAAGATAGAGAAAACTCAGCAGAGAGAAGGAAGGATGGCATTGTGGGAGGACAGGGTGGAGATCAGGAGGCTAGTGGGATGAGCTGATGGCGCAAGTGCTCATTGTAATGGTTGTTTCCATGTGTTTGGTACCATTCCATTCCAGCCATTACATTGAGCCCATCCTCCTATAGCTCCTCCCACCAGCCTCCTCTGGTGGAGCTCCAATGGAGATGATAAGAGATGGATCCTCCAGGGGAGAAGCTGACTCAACTCCAGCAGAGGGTCACTGATGGTAGCCAGCAGAAGGTAACGGTCAGGGGTCAGACATAGATGCCCTCAGGGTTGAGGCCTGAAGACACTGGACTCTGCAGAGCCCGGAGGTCACTGGGGAGGAGGCGGGAGGAGCCCAGCCGTTTCAACGAGCCTGACTGGAGGTCTGGAGAGAGGGGGGAGGAGGAAGTCATCAAAAAGTCTACATTAAAGTAGTATTTTTTATTTTAAATTATACTTTACTTTCAGGTTGAGCAGTTAGTGTGTAGATTTGACTGGCGTGACAAAACGTAACATTACTAGCCAAATACAGAGCTTTACAAAAACCTGACATGGTGTACTAACTTCCACTAGGGGGTAGTGTTGGATAATACAATCATGTTTGAAATGTCTGAGCCAAGATTGTTTTTGCCCAATCTGACTAGGATGCTTTGTAATGCTTGTGTGTACCTGTCTTATTCTTCTGGTCATTGGGCTGGGCTGGTAGAACGGTGACCTTGGTGCCCGTCTGATGGATGAACTGCTGAAGGTTCACCTGTCTCAGCTCCCTGGTCAACTGCTCCAACTCCTGCTCCTTCTCCTGTAACAAACAACCACTCAACTAGTAATTAACTTCCCCTGCAGTTTCTACTGTCAGTTCCACTTCCCTGTATACTTGGTTTGTCCACTGATGGGTGCCCGCCTGGCCATTCGTACCTAACGAGCAACTTTATAGATTCATACGATGTTTCAAATATTATACTTTTCTCTTGTGGAATTTTATTCCTTTACATTTAAGGCTATTTGCAGGTGGAATTGTTGCATTGAGAAGAACCTTTAAATCAGACAGTTTACAGTTACATACATGTTGCAGGTTGTTAAACCCACTAATAAAAGGAGCAGTTTTCTACTAATTGGTCTTTTGACCAATCACAACAGATCTTTTCACATCAGCTCTTTTTCAGAGCTGATCTGATTGGTCAAAAGACCAATTAGTGAAAATAAGATCAGTATTGGGCTGCCTGTCTAAACGCAGCCTATGTGGTGTACTCCACCCTGTAAGTAAACGTTACATCATGAGGACTAATAAGAGGCGTCCAAAATGTTCCTACTAAAAACACAGGGCCCTTTTCAATCAAACACAGTAACTTCAAAAACATCTTTCCCAAGCAGTGAGAAACCATGCTTGAATTAATAAACAGTTCTGTTTCATTGTAAACATGGTTTTGTCAAGGACATGAATCTAAACGAATATTCATTCAACGCCAGAAAAATGTAAAATATAATACAGTTGAAGTCGGAAGTTTACATACACTTGGGTTGGAGTCATTATAACTCGTTTTTCAACCACTCCACAAATGTCTTGTTAACAAACTATAGTTTTGGCAAATTGGTTAGGACATCTACTTTGTGCATGACAAGTAATTTTTCCAACAGTTGATTACAGACAGATTATTTCACTGTATCGCAATTCCAGTGGGTCAGAAGTTTACATACACTAAGTTGACTGTGCCTTTAAACAGCTTGGAAAATTCCAGAAAATGTAATGGCTTTAGAAGCTTCTGTTAGGCTAATTGACATAATTTTTTGTCAATTGGAGGTGTACCTGTGGATGTATTTCAAGGCCTACCTTCAAACTCAGTGCCTCTTTGCTTGACATCATGGGAAAATCAAAAGAAAAAATCAGCAAGACTCGAAAAAAATGGAGAACTCCAAAGTCTGGTTCATCCTTGGGAGCAATTTCCAATGCCTGAAGGTACCATGTTAATCTGTACAAACAATAGTACGCAAGTATAAACACCATGGGACCACGCAGCCATCATACCGCTCAGGAAGGACACGCGTTCTGTCTCCTAGAGACAAATGTACTTTGGTGCGAAAAGTGCAAATCAATCCCAGAACAGCAAAATACCTTGTGAAGATGCTGGAGGAAACAGGTACATAGTATCTATATCCACAGTAAAACAAGTCCTATATCGACATAACCTGAAAGACGCTCAGCAAGGAAGAAGCCACTGCTCCAAGCCATAAAAAAACCAGACTACGGTTTGCAACTGCACATGGTGACAAAGATCGTACTTTTTGGAGAAATGTATTCTGGTCTGATGAAACAAAAATAGAACTGTTTGGCCATAATGACCATCGTTATTTTGGAGGAAAGGGGGAGGCTTGCAAGCCGAAGAACACATCCCAACCGTGAAGCACGGGGTGGCAGCATCATGTTGTGGGGGTGCTTGCTGCAGGAGGGACTGGTGCACTCACAAATAGATGGCATCATGAGGCAGGAAAATTATGTGGATATATTGAAGCAACATCTCAAGAATGACCCAAGCATACTTTCAAAGTTGTGGCAAAATGGCTTAAGGAACAACAAAGTCAAGGTATTGAGTGGCCATCACAAAGCCCTGACCTCAATCCTATAGAAAATTTGTGGGCAGAACTGAAAAAGAGTGTGCAAGCAAGGAGGCCTACAAACCTGACTCAGTTACACCAGCTCTGTCAGGAGGAATGGTCCAAAATTCTCCAAACTTATTGTGGGACGCTTGTGGAAGGCTACCTGAAACATTTGATCCAAGTTAAACAATTTAAAGGCAATGCTACCAAATACTAATTGAGTGTATGTAAACTTCTGACCCACTGGGAACGTGATGAAAGAAATAACAGCTGAAATAAATCATTCTCTCCTACTATATCTGACATTTCACATCTTTAAAATAAAGTGGTGATCCTAACTGGCCGACCACAGGGAATTTTTACATGGATTAAATGTCAGGAATTGTGAAAAACTGAGTATAAATGTATTTGACTAAGGTGTATGTAAACTTCGACTTCAACTGTGTATATATATATATATATATATATATATATATATAATATATATATATATAATACTATAAACACTTCACACACAACACACAGTACCAGTCAAAAGTTTGGACACACCTACTCATTCCAGGGTATTTCTTTATTTTTACTATTTTCTACATTGTAGAATAATAGTGAAGACATCGAACTATGAAATAACACATATGGAATCATGTAGTAACCAAAAAAGTGTTTAATAAATTTATATTTGAGATTCTTCAAAGTATCCACCCTTCACCTCGATAACAGCTTTGCACACTCTTGGAATTCTCCCAACCAGCTTCATAAGGTAGTCACCTAGAATGCATTTCAATTAACAGGTGTCCCTTGTTAAAAGTTCATTTTTAGAATGAATAATGCGTAAGTTGTGTTGTGACAAGGTAGGGGTGGTATACAGAAGATAGCCCTATTTGGTAAAAGACCAAGTCCATATTATGGCAAGAACAGCTCAAATAAGCAAATGACAGTCCATCGTTACTTTAAACCTCTTATGGCTGAGATCGGCTAAGATCCCGTTAACGGGATCGATTTGACAACAGCCAGTGAAAGTGCAGGGCGCCAAATTCAAACAACAGAAATCTCATAATTAAAATTCCTCAAACATACAAGTATTTCACACCAAATTAAAGCTACACTTGATGTGAATCCAGCCAACGTGTCAGATTTCAAAAAGGCTTTACGACAAAAGCACACCAAACAATTATGTTAGGTCAGTGCCTAGTCATAGAAAAACACAGCCATTTTTCCAGACAAAGAGAGGAGTCACAAAAAGCAGAAATAGATATAAAATGAATCACTAACCTTTGATGATCTTCATCAGATGACACTCATAGGACTTCATGTTACACAATACATATATGTTTTGTTCGATAAAGTGCATATTTATATCCAAAAATCTCAGTTTACATTGGCGCGTTACGTTCAGTAATGTTTTGCTTCCAAAACATCTGGTGATTTTGCAGAGAGCCACGTCAATTTACAGAAATAGTCATCATAAACTTTAATATAAGATACAGGTGTTATACACAGAATTAGAGATATACTTCTCCTTAACTTCTTATGGCTGGGGGCAGTATTGAGTATCTTGGATGAATAAGGTGCCCAGAGTAAACTGCCTGCTACTCAGTCCCAGAAGCTAAGATATGCATATTATTAGTATTTGGATAGAAAACACTCTGAAGTTTCTAAAACTGTTTGAATGGTGTCTGTGAGTATAACAGAACTCATATGGCAGGCAAAAACCTGAGACAAAATCCAACCAGGAAGTTGGAAATCTGAGGTTTGTAGTTTTTCAACTCATCGCTTATCAAATATACAGTGGGATATTGGTCATATTGCACTTCCTAAGGCTTCCACTAGATGACAACAGTCTTTAGAACCTTGTTTGATGCTTCTACTGTGAAGGAGGGGGGAATGAGTGCTCTTTGAGTCAGGGGTCTGGCAGAGTGCCATGAGCTGACTATGCGCGTTCACGTGAGAGTTAGCTTGCGTTCCATTGCATTTCTGAAGACAAAGGATTTCTCCAGTTGAAACATTATTGAAGATTTATGATAAAAACATCCTAAAGATTGATTCTATACATCGTTTGACATGTTTCTACGGACTGTAAGACTTTGTCTGCTCGCGCCTCATGAATTTGTATTACTGGGCTAAACGCACGAACAAAAGGAGGTATTTGGACATAAATTATGTAATTTATCAAACAAATCAAACATTTATTATGGAACTGGGATTCCTGGGAGTGCATTCTGATGAAGATCATCAAAGGTAAGTGAATATTTATAACGCTATTTCTGACTTACTGGACTCCAACATGGCGGATATCTGTATGGCTGGTTTTGTGTCTGAGCACTGTACTCAGATTACTGCATGGTTTGCTTTTTCCGTAAAGTTTTTGAAACCTGACACAGCGGTTGCATTAAGACATGAAGGTCAGTCAATCCGGAAAAGTTCAAGAACTTTGAAAGTTTCTTCAAGAGCAGTCGCAAAACCATCAAGCGCTATGATGAGAACTGGCTCTCATGAGGACCACCACAGGAAAGGAAGAGCCAGATTTACCTCTGCGCAGAGGATACGTTCATTAGAGTTAACTGCACCTCAGATTACAGCCCTGATAAATGCTTCACAGAGTTCAAGTAACACAGCATCTCAACATCAACTGTTCAGAGGTGACTGCATGAATCAGGTCTTCATGGTCGAATGCTGCAAAGAAACCACCTCTAAAAGACACCAATAGAACAAGAGACTTGCTTGGGCCAAAAACATGAGCAATGGACATAAGACGGATGGACATCTGTCCTTTGGTCTGATGAGTCCAAATTTGAGATTTTTGGTTCCAACCGTTGTGTTTTTGTGAGATGCAGGGTAGTGATGAATGGATGATTCCGCAGTTGTGGTTCCCACTGTGAAGCATGGAGGAGGTGATGTGTGGGGGTACTTTGCTGGTGACACTGTCTGTGATTTATTTAGAATTCAAGGCACACTTAAACCAGCATGGCTACCACAGCATTGCTGCAGCGATACGCCATCCCATCTGTTTGCACTTAGTGAGACTATCATTTGTTTTTCAACAGAACAATGACCCAACCACCGTCCAGGCTGTGTAAGGGCTATTTGACCAAGGAGAGTGATGTGTGCATCAGATCACCAACCTCACCCAATTGAGATGGTTTGGGATGAGTTGGACCGCAGAGTGAAGAAAAGCAGCCAACAAGTGCTCAGCATATGTGGGAACTCCTTCAAGACTGTTGGAAAAGCATTCCAGGTGAAGCTGGTTGAGAGAATGCCAAGAGTGTGCAAAGCTGTCATCAAGGCAAAGGGTGGCTACTTTGAAGAATCTCAAATAGAAATTTATTAAACACTTTTTTTGGTTACTACATGATTCCATATGTGTTATTTCATAGTTTTGATGTCTTCAGTATTATTCTACAATGTAGAAAATAGTAAAAATAAAGAAAAATCCTTGAATGAGTAGGTGCACTGTATATGTTCCAGATGGGCTTACGTGTCTTACTTCATTATAATTCTTTCTGCAAAAGGTATCATCACAGTATAATCACCATTATCCATTTTACATACGGTGTTTGTGTCTCTTCCAATCAATGATAAATGTTGTTTTCAACCCTATTTTGCAGAATTTGTGTATGTACAATCACTGTTTTCCTATACATTTTTCCTTCTACCAAAGCTCACCTGTAGTTTCTTGCTGGACTGTCCCAGTGAGCGGTCCACAGCCCTGCAGCTGCTCTCCAGCTGCACTCTGTGTTGAACCTGCTGCTCCAGCTCCGCCCTAACCTTCCCCAGCTGGGCCCGGGCCTCCTTTTCGTCCGCCTGCCTGCTCTGCTCAGTCTCCTGTTCTAGGTCAGCCTCCATGCCCTGGATACGGGTTAGGTACTCCCCCAGCCGGGCTTCGCACTCCCGCACCCGTCCAATCAGCTCCTGGAACTGCTCCCTCAGCTGCCGCTCGCTCTCCTGCTCGATCTGCAGCTCGTTCTGCCAGAACTCCTCCTCGGACATCTCCACCTCGTTCCTCCGCAGCTGCTGCTCCAGACGCGCCAGCTCCTCCTCCAGCACACCGACGCCCCCCTGACCCTCAACGCACACACCACCATCACCGCTTTCCCAGCCATGTAGCTCCGCCTCACAGCCCTGCAACCGGCTCTCCAGTAGCTGGAGCTTGTCCTTCTGCAGCTGGACCAAGCGCACCAGCTCCCGGGCTGGACTGAGGGGCACAGACACCACCCCCCTGCCCTGGTTCAGTGCTCTCTGCTGCTGCTTGGCCTCGGCATCTCTGCCCTTCCCAAAAATATCCCTCAAGCCCTTGACCCCAGCCGTGAAGGTGAGGGACTTACGTTTGGGCTCCCGACGCTTGAGTGAGCGGTCATTGGCCGACGGGCGCAGCTTGGCCAAAGGAGGCAGGCTCTGGCGGTAGAGGCCGCGCTCGGGCACACGGAATGTGCCGTCGGAGTTGGGACGTTCACTGAGGGAGGGGCCGGTGCGCTGGAGAACCAACTGCACGTCGCTGGCATACTGGCCCCACATGTTGAGGGACACCACAGGGTTCTCATGCGGTGCCAAGTGGCGTTCCGTCTCCCGCCATCTCTCAATCAACGTGTACCTGCCAGTACGCCCTGCAAAAGAGTGAAATAATGATTTGATCAGATTCATTAATTGGAGCTTTACTAAGTAACTGGGCTTAGATGACCAATGTACAGTAGTCACACGGCAACGTTGTTTGCTATTTCTTGCCACATACCAGCCGGTGACCAGTTACATACAGACCAGTAGCTAGACTACACTCTGCAGTAGCAGCAGATTAGAGATCATCTACCATTGACTGTGTCATTGTTATCCCCTCCTGCATTCGGAAACACAGCACCAACCCTAATCTGAACTCTTTAACTCTGCTAAGAACAGGGAAACTCTATGGAAGAACCATTCACAATTACCCCACTTGCTTTGAGACACAGTTTAGTGGGTGTGCACTGTGCAGAGTTTTCAGAGTAATGGGTTGTTTTTTCTAGGAAGAACCCAACAGGGATTTCTCTATTCAAATATAGGAGCAGTTGTTCAGTTCCCATTCATACTAGGGTTGGAGTAAGGTTCAATAAAATTCCTCCAGACCCAAATCTGTGTGTGTGTGTTCTGCGGCAGATAAGAGCACAAGCCACAGTCTTTCCCCTCTCAACAGCAGAACCCCTATGAAAGGAACACAGTTGTCACTACAGCTGAATCTGGCTGAAGGCCTTTCACATCAAAGTACCCTGGACCAGACAAAAGCCTGAACACATACAAAAGAGGCCTTGGACCATAACTCCTGTACTGTTGATGAAAAGACACAGTATTTAGCTGTTAGTCCTACAATCATGTATCTGTGCATGGATCACAATGGAATAGCATGTACAAATCCAATGGATTCATTTAACCCTTATATGCTACCTCTAGGACCTCCAAGTATTTTCTCTAAAAGCAAATGACCTACAGTGGGGAGAACAAGTATTTGATACACTGCCGATTTTGAAGGTTTTCCTACTTACAAAGCATGTAGAGGTCTGTAATTTTTATCATAGGTACACTTCAACTGTGAGAGACGGAATCTAAAACAAAAATCCAGAAAATCACATTGTATGATTTTTAAGTAATTAATTTGCATTTTATTGCGTGACATAAGTATTTGATACATCAGAAAAGCAGAACTTAATATTTGGTACAGAAACCTTTGTTTGCAATTACAAAGATCATACGTTTCCTGTAGTTATTGACCAGGTTTGCACACACTGCAGCAGGGATTTTGGCCCACTCCTCCATACATACCTTCTCCAGATCCTTCAGGTTTCGGGGCTGTCGCTGGGCAATACGGACGTTCAGCTCCCTCCAAAGATTTTCTATTGGGTTCAGGTCTGGAGACTGGCTAGGCCACTCCAGGACCTTGAGATGCTTCTTACTTCTTACTTCTTACTCCTTAGTTTCCCTGGCTGTGTGTTTCGGGTCGTTGTCATGCTGGAAGATCCAGCCACGACCCATCTTCAATGCTCTTACTGAGGGAAGGAGGTTGTTGGCCAAGATCTCGCGATACATGGCCCCATCCATCCTCCCCTCAGATAGCTGGTGCAGTCGTTTCCTGTCCCTTTGCAGAAAAATCCCTCAAAGAAGGATGTTTCCAACCTCCATGCTTCACGGTTGGGAGGGTCCTTCGTGGGGTGAATAGTTGACTCACTATCTTGCTGTCTCCAAACTGGCGAGTGAGTTAGGACCAAAAACTCTGATGGTCTTGCTCAATCAGACCACAATACCTTTCTCCCATTCCATCACATCGTGGATCATCCTAGATGGTCATTGGCAAAGGCTTCTTCAGACAGGCCTGGGGACATGCACCGGCTTAAGGCAGGGGGAGACCTAGCGTGCGCTGCAGGATTTTAATCCATGACGGCGTAGTGGTGTTACTAATGTTGTTTCTTTGACATGTCGGTCCCAGCTCTCGCTCAGAGCATTGACAACAGGTCGCAGCGTGTAGTTCTGGGCTGATCCCTCACCTTCCTCATGATCATTGATGCCCCACGCCAGGTGAAATCTTGCATGGGCCGCCAGACCGAGGGTGATTGACCGTCATCTTGGAACTTCTTCCATTTTCTAATAATTGTGCCAACAGTGTTTCCTTCTCACCAAGCTGCTTGCCTATTGTCCTGTAGCCCATCCAAGCCTTGTGCAGGTCTACAATTTATCCCTGATGTCCTTACACAGCTCTCTGGTCTTGGCCATTGTGAGAGGTTGGAATCTGTTTGATTGAGTGTGTGGACAGGTGTCTTTTATACAGGTAACGAGTTCAAAAGGGTGCAGTTATACAGGTAATGAGTGGAGAAGACAGGAGGGCTTCTTAAAAGAAAAAACTAACAGGTCTGTGAGAGCCGGAATTCTTACTGGTTGGTAGGTGATCAAATACTTATGTCATGCAATAAAATGCAAATTAATTATTTAAAAATCATAACAATGTGATTTTCTGGATTTTTGTTTTTAGATTCCGTCTCTCACAGTTGAAGTGTACTATGATAAAATTACAGGACCTCTACATGCTTTGTAGTAGGAAACCTGCAAAATCGGCAGTGTATCAAATACTTTGTTCTCCCCTGTATATAAACCATTGATCACCTCTCCCACAGAATTTTGGTTCTAAGCAGTGCAAAGTGCAAGTGCAAAACTGTGCCAGTATGAACTGAAAACAGTATGAAATGACAGCAGTATTTAAAAATATATATATTTCACCTTTATTTAAACAGGTAGGCCAGTTGAGAACAAGTTCTCATTTACAACTGCGACCTGGCCAAGACAAAGCAAAGCAATGCGACACAAACAGAGTTACACATGGGATAAACAAACGTACAAACAATAACACAATATAAAAAAATCTATATACAGTATGTGCAAATGTAGTAAGATTAGGGAGGTAAGGCAATAATTAGGCCATAGTGGTGAAATAATTACAATTAGGCAATGAAACACTGGAGTGATAAATGTGCAGAAGATGAATGTTCAAGTAGAGATACTGTGGTCCAAAGGAGAAAAAAAATCACAATATGGGGATGAGGTAGTTGGGTGGGCTATTTATAGATGGGCTGTGTACAGATCCAATGATCGGTAAGCTGCTCTGACAGCTGATGCTTAAAGTTAGTGAGGGAGATATAGACTCCAGCTTCAGTGATTTTTGCAATTCGTTCCAATTATTGGCAGCAGAGAACTGGAAGGAAAGGCGGCCAAAGTAGGAGTTGGCCTTGGGGATGACCAGTGAAATATACCTGCTGGAGCGCGTGCTATGGGTGGGTGCTGCTATGGTGACCAGTGAGCTGAGATAAGGCGGGGCTTTACCTAGCAAGGACTTATAGATGACCTGGAGCCAGCGGGTTTGGCAACGAATATGAAGCGAGGGCCAGCCAACGAGAGGATCCAGGTCGCAGTGGTGGGTAGTATATGGAGCTTTGGTGACAAAACGGATGGCACTGTGATAGACTACATCCAGTTTGCTGAGTAGAGTGTTGGAGGCTATTTTGTAAATGACATCGCCGAAGTCAAGGATCGGTAGGATAGTCAGTTTTACGAGGGTATGTTTGGCAGCATGAGTGAAGGATGCTTTGTTGCGAAATAGGAAGCCGATTATAGATTTCCTTTTGGATTGGAGATGCTTAATGTGAGTCTGGAAGGAGAGTTTACAGTCTAACCAGACATCTAGGTATCTGTAGTTGTCCACTTATTCTAACTCAGAACCATCTAGAGTAGTGATGCTAGACAGGCGGGCGGGTGCAGGCAGTGATCGGTTGAAGAGCATGCATTTAGTTTTACTTACATTTAAGAACAGTTGGAGTCCACGGAAGGAGTGTTGTATGGCATTGAAGCTCGTCTGGAGGTTTAACACAGTGTCCAAAGAGGGGCCAGATGTATACAGAATGGTGTTGTCTGCGTAGAGGTGGATCAGAGAATCTCCAGCAGCAAGAGCGACATCATTGATGTATACAGAGAAAAGAGTCGACCCGAGAATTGAACCCTGTGGCACCCCCATAGAGACTGCCAGAGGTCCGGACAACAGGCCCTCGGATTTGACACACTGAACTCTATCTGAGAAGTAGTTGGTGAACCAGGCGAGGCAGTCATTTGAGAAACCAAGGCTGTTGAGTCTGCTGAATGCAGTGATTGACAGAGTCGAAAGCCTTGGCCAGGTCGATGAAGACAGCTGCACAATATTATCTTTTATCGATGGCGGTTATGATATCGTTTAGGACCTTGAGCGTGGCTGAGGTGCACCCATGACCAGCTCGGAAACCAGATTGCATAGCGGAGAAGGTACGGTGGGATTCGAAATGGTCGGTGATCTGTTTGTTAACTTGGCTTTCGAAGACCTTAGAAAGGCAGGGTAGGATAGATATAGGTCTATAGCAGTTTGGGTCTAGAGTCTCTCCCCCTTTGATGAGGGGGGTGACCGCGGCAGCTTTCCAATCTTTAGGGATCTCAGATGATACGAAAGAGAGGTTGAACAGGCTAGTAATAGGGGTTGCAACAATTGTGGTGGATAATTTTAGAAAGAGAGGGTCCAAATTGTCTAGCCCAGCTGATTTGTAGGGGTCCAGATTTTGCAGCTCTTGAAATTAAATGACGGCAGTATGAACTGACAGCAGTATGAAATGAAAACAGTATGAAATGAAAACAGTATAAACTGAAAGCAGGGTATTGTCGGGCTGAGCCATACTCACAGACTGTTCAATACATCTCCATAATGCAAAAGAGGTGAACCTTTAAAAGTGGCTCCATGCTGGTTCTACAGCTATTTCTCCCTAGAAGCGGTGGGAACAGACAGCTTCTTTCAAACTTATTTTGTTGCCTCTACATGTGGGCTGGGGTAATAGCTTCTCATACATAAATGCGATATCATTATGAGAATCATTACAGTCTTCATGTAGTTCTCTCTTCTCCTCAGCGAGCATCTCAATGACATCTACGAATCATCCCAAAACAGTTAATCTTGATTCTCACAATCTCCCAGTCATCTCGCATCTTGATTCTCACAATCTCCGTTCACTCCCAGTCAACTCTCATCTTGGTGCACTCCACCATCTTTAGCATCTCTCAGAAACGGACTGTCAAATATGCTGCATGCACTGTGGATGTGTGTCCTGGAAAAGGATCCATTCTCACACGAAGTGTGGTAAGGCTTAAAGCGGTACAGTAGTTCACTTTAGTTGAATCTTATTTTCAATTTATCCCTTGATCTCTCTTTAATTATATATTTTTTGTTGAGTTTTGGACAATATTGCAGGATGGATTGACTCACCAATGGCCTGGGCTAGGGCGATGACCACCTCCTGGCATGTGGTGAGCTCTGTGACGCCACATACGATCCGCTGCACTCCATCCACCCACACTTTCAGCTCCATGGCTCTCATCGAAGGGGCGTCGTCATTCCTCATCCACACAAGGGGGCGCTACACAGGATCTCTCCAGCATTCTATAGAACAGAGTCTGTCAAATGCTGGGTTTACTATATAGCTCTGTGAGTTCACTGTATTCCAAAATGCACACACACGAAAACTGAAATACAGACACTCACAAACAATGCTAAATTATCCATCTTGCTCAGTAAGCTTAAAAATGTACAAATCAGAGGTTCTGGGAAATTGCAACTTTCTTGGTGACTACAACTGAGATGAGACAGCAAAGAAGATGCCAGTTCATTGATGTGAATTAAACCACTCAACATCGCTTCGTATCTTTGACCACATTGCAGCTGTGCCAATAATCACAATAACACACCTACTCTGGTGCAGGGTTTCCCAAACTTGGTCCTGGCGCCCCCTCCACCTGGGTGCACGTTTTAATTTTTACACTTGCACTTCACAGCTGCTTCAAATAATCAAAGCTTGATGATGAGTTGTTATTGAATCAGCTGTGTAGTGCTGGGGCAAAAACCAAAACGTGCACCCAGGGTTGGGCCCCAGGACCAAGTTTGAGAAACCCTGCTCTAGTGTCTTATTTGTCATAGTCCTCTCCTATTACTGCTACAGTCAATATTGGCAGCCAGCCAATCCCATAGAATCAGAGCATTGAATTTCCAAACCGATGGGGGTTACATGGATAGAAAAAAAGCTTATAAATCAAAACCGCACACTCTCAACAATTGGGAATCTGTTGCTGCACTACATGCACTTTAAAGCTAGTTTAGGAGTCCCTCTGTAGCTACTACCAAGGACGAAGGAGAAACTTCAGCAGAAGTTCAGTTGCAGTTTCTGGTTTCACATTTAATCATTGGAATAATGGGTTTAATGCAGTGTCTGTCGGTCTGTCTCGAAGCCCTATCTGACGATGGCGGTTCTATTTGGTAATGCCTACGGGAAAGCTTTCTCTGGTCGCTTGCATGAGGAACCCTTTAAACTGCTGACACAATCACCTTAGCTGAAAGGCACTCATTACAGACCTGGCAAGGCATCAGGCAGACGCAACAGTGCAGATCTGAACCGCCAGCCCCCCGGGCCAGGGAAACACAGATGCCCGGAGTTTAAGCGTCATTTTTTATCCCTGTCTCGGAACGGCCATCCGTTTTCCCGTTTCGTCCCATTATCCACTTTCTGATCCTTAACTCCCTAATGACACGTAAGACGGCAACAGCTCCCTTGCCTCTTTAAGCATCTTCATCACACCTGCTGCCAGCAACACAACAATTCCCTGTCACGTTCCCTCTGGTTTGACACCATCCTGCCACGGGTATCCCTCCGAGACGCCTCTGGTTACTGAGGCCTTCCCTGACTGAGCTAGTCGTGTTGTGTTGCACTGGGAACTGGCAGAGTGATTTGTAACTGTAGACAGTTACTGCAGAATCCCCAGGCCAGAGCCGCCTGGTAACTGGCTGTTAATAGGGCTATTCCCATGCTGCACACAGCCCAGGGGTAGGAGAGTGAGGTGCAGGCTACCAGGTGTTAAGCGTTCACATGGAAATTATATTTTGGGTAGCAGAGGGGTAAAGATATGGGATTATATGATACAATGTAGAGGATTGGTGGTTTTCCAATCTAATAAATTCCATTCCTCAAGCATTTGATAAAATCATAAAAATACCCTTTGTGGAATACTGAGAAATATGGATTGGGGTATAGAATCTTGACCACAGGACCTCTGAAGGCAGGGGCTGGGTGTCAGACTGAGGAGCTCCCTGTGAGATTCTCTCTCCATCCTCTATTCAACATCTGTCACGTGTTAAGTTTAACTGAAACCACCCTTCTTCGACTGAGAGCCTTGATGGAAAAATAAGCTTGACTACTAAGGATGAAGGATGTCATTACTTCACAAGGGCGAAATTGTGGTGTACATATTGGCGGGGGGGCATCCTCCCAAAAATGTTGGGGGACATTTTTAAATGCTAAACAAAGAGCAAATGTATCCAACAAATGTGTAGAGTCACAAGTTTGATGGAGTCATTGTGTGCTATGAATATGGGAACAAATACTTAACTTCTACTACTTTAATACACATAAGTGAATTTGTCACAATACTTTTGCTCCCCTAAAATGGGACTACATACAAAAAGTGCTGTCATTTCTAAACGGTTCACCCGATATGGATTCAAATGCTCTCGAATTAAAGCTGACAGTCTGTAGTCTGTTATTTCACAGTTTTGATGTCTTCACTACTATTCTACAATGTAGAAAATAGTACAATAAAGAAAAACCCTTGAATGAGTAGGTGTCCAAACTTTTGACTGGTGCTGTATATACACTGCTCAAAAAAATAAAGGGAACACTTAAACAACACAATGTAACTCCAAGTCAATCACACTTCTGTGAAATCAAACTGTCCACTTAGGAAGCAACACTGATTGAACAAGGTAAACTTTTCACGGATGCTGTTGTGCAAATGGAATAGACAAAGGTTGGAAGCATTATAGGGCAACTGTAGCAAGACACCACCGCAAAAAAAGGAGTGATTCCTGCAGGTGGTGGACCACAGAGCGCAGCCTTCTCTGTTCCCTATGGCTTCCTGGGTGATGTTGTTGGTCACTTTTGGAATGCTGGCGGTGTGCTCGTCACTCTAGTGGGGTAGCATGAGACGGAGTCTGACAACCCACACAAGTGGGCTCAGGTGAGTGCAGGTTCATCCAGGATGGCACATCAGATGGCGAGCTGTTGGCAAGAAAGGTTTTTGCTGTGTCTGTCAGCGTTAGTGTCGCAGAGCCATGGGAGGCGCTACCAGGAGACAAGGCCACGTACTGCAGGGGAGACGTGGGAGGAGGCCGTAGGAGGCAACAACCAGCAGCAGCAGACCGCTACCTCCGCCTTTATGCAAGGAGGTGCACTGCCAGCGCCCTGCAAAATGACTCCAGCAGGCCACAAATGGCGCATGTGGTCTGCTCAAGGACGGTCAAAAACAGACTCAATGAGGGTGTATGAGGGCCCGACGTCCACGGGTGGGGGGTTGTTGCTTACGCTCCAACACCGTGGCAGGACGTTTTGGACATTTGCCAGAGGAACAGCCAAGATTGGCAATTCGCCACTGGCGCCCTGTGCTTTCACAGATGAAAGCAGGTTCACACTGCAGCACTAGTGGCACATGGTGACAGACGTGGACAGAGTCCGCTGGAGAGCGACCGCGTGGAGGAACATTCTGCCACCTGCAACATCCTCCAGCAATGACCGTTTGGGGTGTGGGGTGCAGTTCATGGTGTGGGGTGGCATTGTCTTTTGTGGGGCCGCACAGCCCTCCATGTGGGCTCGCGCAGAGGTAGCTCTTGAACTGCCATTAGTACCGGCGAGATGAGGATCTGCTCAGACCTCCCTTGTGAGACCATATGCTGACACATGCACATTTGTGGCCTGCTGGAGGTCATTTTGCAGGGGCTCTGGCAGTGCACCTCCTTGCATAAAAGGCGGAGGTAGCGGTCCTGCTGCTGGGGTTGTTGCCCTCCTACGGCCTCCTCCACGTCTCCTGATGTACTGGCCTGTCTCCTGGTAGCGCCTCCATGCTCTGGACACTACGCTGACAAACACAGCAAACCTTTTTGCCACACTCGCATTGATGTGCCATCCTGGATGAACTGCACTACCTGAGCCACTTGTGTGGGTGTAGACTCCGTCTCATGCTACCACTAGAGTGAGAGCACCGCCAGCATTCAAAAGTGACCAAACATCAGCCAGGGAAGCATAGGAACGAGAGGTGGTCTGTGGTCACCACCTGCAGAATCACTCCTTTTTTGGGGGGTGTCTTACTAATTGCCTATAATTTTCCACCCTTTTGTCTATTCAATTTGTGCAACTAACAGCATGTGAAATTATTGTCAATGCAGTGTTGCTCCCTAAGTGGATTTGATTTCACAGAAGTGTGATTGACTTGGAGTTACATTGTGTTGTTTGAGAGTGTTCCTTTAATTTGTTTTTGGAGGGCAGTGGTATTATATGTTGTTTTATATGCTCGTGATTCCCTATGGGATGTGGGGCTGCTTGAACAATAATTGACTGTAGCAGTAATGGAGGAGGAGGAATATGAAAAGTAAGTACGAAGCGAGAGCAGGGTTTTTTCCCAAACTCGGTCCGCTGGGGCCCCCTCTGGGCAAAATTTTGGTCGCCCGCTTTGGTAATGTTTGTACTGTTACTTCATGCATGTAAGGCTCACACTGCACATCTGACCTCAAGCCAGCCCATAACAAAGGGACTATACAAAATGTGTAATGAATTAGGGGCATGTTTACGTCAAAGGTTAGATTTCTGTGGTCTTGATTATGCCAAAGTATTGTGTTTGGGGTGAGAGAATGATCAAGTCAGGTACCATGGTTCTTTGGTGGATCATGTATAAATGTCATCCGACTCAGAAAACTCTTCAAATTGGCTTTGTAGAAAACACCTGTCTTTCATCAAAATATTGATGTAATTTGGATGCCTAATGCCTTAATAGATGTTATTAAACAATGAAATACATAATCAATTATCATCAATGTGGAAAATACGCTGTAATGGATGACACAACATTGCTAATCAAATACAGTACTACTGTTACTGTCTTAATGCCAATTGACACTCAATCATAGTTTTGACCCTAGTTGAACTAACAAAGACCACATACACACAATATTGTGTGTTCCTAATTACCAACAGGACATGGTATGGACACATCTATGAGAATATTTGTGCTGAAGTCATTCGCCCCTCCATCGTAAGATTATCACTTAGGAATTAGGCAACCAGATGCAAGCACAGCCTCAGAATTGGCAGGAGAAACTTGAGCCCTTGAGCGTCATTTAGCCTACTTGCAGTGTTTGAATGCTTCACAGACAAATTAGTATAGCTACATGCATAAAACATTTGATAGTGCGTTTTCCTTAATACCTCATTTCTGGTGGTACCAAATTCCCTTTCAGTCAGGAGTGGGAAATCTGGACTTTTCTTCAGTACAGACTAAATCATGGTGCCAGTTTAGGCAAGAGATTGTGAAACACGATGACCTAAAGATGGCAGGTCTCCTTGGTCTTTGGTGGTTCCCTGCTCAGGGTCCGAGCACATGGCTGAAGCCTGCTTTCCCTGACAGCTGAGGGGCTACAGTATCTACAGTTTACCCAGGAAGGGTGGCCGTCTGGCCTCCACTGAAAACCTGGAGCTAAACTTAGGGTTCCCTTTAGCCTGGCCCTCTATTCAACCTGCATTCTCTCCATGCCTCGAAGACAGGGGGAGGGGAAGGACTCTACTGCACAGTAAGCTCACAGAAGAGTGAAAGGTTGGCAGTTTTGCAAAGCTTCGCAGGAGAGAAAATGTGAGAATAGAAGTTGCTATGGTTGAGCCACATAATAAATTGCTCTTTGATATCATGATGTTGCCTGTTATTAAGTTGAGTTATTTCTTTAGTAAATAGGAAATCCAAATACTATACTAATCCATTAAAAGTACAGTTGATAAAATACAGATATTATTCCAGATTTTCCACTGGTAAAACCAAAGATGAACCTGAGTGATAGACCAATGCACTACGGAGAGAACTTTAAAGGATCCAAGGATGTGTTCACAGAGGAGGGGGGTTGTTCTAACAAGTGAAACACAAACAAAAAAGCATGCTGACGAGTGGACCGCCCACATGGGCAGTGCTGGCATGACTGGATGAAAACAATATCTCGCCATGGCAACTGGCCCCTAGATTTGTAAGGACCCAACAACACTGACCGGATTGGTTGGCTCAGCCCTGGGAAAGAACAAACATTCACTGGCAATTAGGAAATAATCCATGTTTTTTTGTCACTTCGCGTTTTTTCTACAATATGGTCAGAGTGGAGTGGACTAGACCGTGGATAAGCATAAACTCTCTTTATCAAAGCTAGAGGTAAGAGAGTTCCTCAGTGCAGGTTTTGTCTGGGTAATATATATATTTTTAAAACAATACAGGAGAGGAAAAGTGTTGCAGCAGATGACATTGAACACAATGACATCATTCAGCATTTTTACTCCACGTCAGCAATTGATGACCGTTACACACACACACACACACACACACACACACACACACACACACACACACACACACACACACACTGACTCTGGCCTACATCACAGACACATTTGCAGAATCATAGACAAAAACACAGCCACAGCAACAGACAATAAAACCAGAAGCCATGTTAATGTTAATGATGCCTGGGCTGGCTTGGTGGGGTCTTGGTGTGAGTATTTTTTTGTAAGGGGCCGAACAGAGCCCTCTTAAAGCTAGAATTCGCAGTTGAAACAATAAAGTGACACACCGCCTCGGTTTTGGTAAAAAGCTGAGGGATGGGCCTGGACAAATGTAACCACTCTCAAATTCATAGAGTTAATGATGCAAGGACTGACCACTGGATTTGCCCCAAACATAACACTTTGTATTCAGGACATATAGTTAATTGCAGTCCTTAACGATTACAAGCAACCCATAACATGATGCAGCCACCACTATGCTTGAAAATATAGAGAGTGGTACTCAGTAATGTGTTGTATTGGATTTGCCCCAAGCATAACACTTTGTATTCAGGACATATAATTAATTGCAGTATACATTTACTGCCTTTTTTCCAAACAGGATGCATGTTTTGGAATATTTCCTTCTTTTCAATGTCAATTAAGTTAGTATTGTGGACAGTGGCATGTATTCATGGATGCCAAGGGAAGTCAGGATTCCCCCAAAAATGTACCTAGAAAAAAACATAAAAGAATGTACATTTTGTCTCTATTTTATACCTTTCTTACAATTCGCCAGAGGCTGAATGTATCTCACCAGAGAGAGGATCAGAGCAAGTGAAACAGCACCCCCTCTGCCTGTGTATGTGTAGGCAATCTGTCTGGTCAAAAATAGTATGACATTGTTGCTGCCCATAGCGTTGAATGCAAGGGAAGCCTGCGAGCATTTGGCCTCCCTTGATAGAAAAAAAGTATAAAATAATAGCCAATCAGCGTTGAGCTAAACTGAGTGAGCTCAAATATGAAATGGTCCTGGCGCACTAAAAAAAAGTGTTTGGATTTGACTTCACGCCTACACTCTTAGAAAAAAAAGGTGCTATCTAGAACCAAAAGTGTTCTTCGGCTGTCCCCATAGGAGAACCTTTTGAAGAATCCCTTTTGGGTCCAGGTATAACCATGTTTGTTCCAGGTAGAACCCTTTTGGGTTCCACAGAGGGTGGAAAAGGGTTCTATGTGAAAGAGTATCACATCGAGAGAATTTCGTCATTGACAAAAACAACTTGAATTGTTGCATCTTGGCTAATTTAGGAAAATAACACATGGATGGAGGTAGGAATTTGGACTTGTGGTTTTACTTAATTCTCCATACTGGCCAATGATTATAATGGCGATTCTGATCCAACCATAAATGTATACATTGTGCCCCTGGACTGAGGATGGAAGTTCAATATGAAGCTAGATGTAGAAGGCTAATGTTAACAAGCTAACATTGCCCATGAAAGGAAGTTAGGCTAGCGAGCAAGCATTTAAGCAAGGTAGCCTAGGACAACAAAAAATAAAAGCATGTACTGTATGACAGAGCCATAGACAGGATGGCATTGGCGTTTCTCTACTTGAACGCTTGCACACACACAAAAAATCTGAACCATGGACAACCACATCATATTTATCTTATGTTGATTGGACTAAATAGTTTTTAGTATCTTTTAGTTGTCACTGTATTAGACTAAGCAAAGGTGATTTGATGATGTTGAAATGTTGAAGTTGAAATGGTGCTGGAATAGTGGAGGCTGGAATAGTGTTTTCTTTGGGACTTGCGGTAACTCTCCGTGGTTCTAAATCAATAGTTGTTAAAGTAGTAAACTCTGTAGCTGTATTAAGGTATCCATTGGCCTCATGGTGAAATCCCTGAGCGGTTTCCTTCCTCTCCAGCAAGTGAGTTAGGAAGGACGCCTGTATCTTTGTAGTGACTGGGTGTATTTATACACCATCCAAAGTGTAATTAATAACTTTACCATTATATGTAGGCCAGTGACACAAAATCTCAATTTAATAAATGTTAAATTCAGGCTGTAACACAACAAAATGTGGAAAAAGTCAAAAAAATGGATGTAGCAACTAAGGATTCTAGATTTACAAGCTCTCCATTGCAGAGAGTTTATCAGCCTAATTGTGCTGACATTTTTTGCCTGTATTTTATACTAATTGTTGGTATGGTGACGATGCCTTCATGCTTCAGAAACCAAGCCAAGGGAACTCTGTCCTTTGAAACAGCTAATAGAAATGTCAAAGTGGGCGGCTAGTCTTTCAAGTGTGAAAAAATGGAAATGTCAAGATTTTACCTCAACATATCCCTTGGATAAAGTGATATTTCATTTTGAAGCAAAGATGGTTTGGAATTAAAACAGGTAAAATGCCTGACTCATTCCACCATAGCGAGAAGAAGGCCTAAACAGACAATTGATGTTAGGGTGCTGTACTGGAAATAAAATGGATAGTATTGCTGATTGGCAGTCGGCATCATCAGTCATTTGTCAAATATCTCCATCCCCAACCGTTGCATTCTTCACAAGACATGCCATATTCAACAGGTGAGATTTGCACAGGTAAGCCCCTCAGCAGGAGGACCACAGACTTGTCCCACTCTCTGCAGAGGAGTTCCTAAGATGGTCTTGCCTGGAATTATATCACAGAGATTTCCCAAAATTTCTCAAAAACTGGGTGTTTTCAACACTTGTTACAACACGTGACTGACATTTCTTACTCACAATACCTGAAACTTGAGCCTAGACTTACCTTTCCAGCAGCACAAGCAGCGAATTTTGTTTTTACTTATATAACAGGGAGCTTCAGCTTAGTCAGTCACCAAACAGACAGTTTTGGTCTCTCTGGTGCCCTTTAAGAGCGATGGAGGAAGGGAGAACGGAATTCAGCTCCTTTGGACCGAATCAGCTAGTCTGATCAGTATTTCCAAATGCCTCACTGTCATCAGAGTTTAAAGAGGTTCAGTTTATAATGAAGGCAGGCAAGAATTCATAGTGAGAAGAGAAAAAAAAGGAAACAATATGCACTTTGCCACACAGAGAGATGTCAGTTTTGTTAGAATCAGGGGAGGTTATTATTAGTAGTAGACTGGTAGCCTTACGCTCAGTTCAGAGATGTTCATTTAAAGTCACCGAGTGAGGTTAATGAGGCAATAATTTACTGCGCCGTTGTGGTGACTCACTGGGCACAGCGAGAATCTATTTCTTGATCTCATTCAGTGCTGGAAATGACTGAGCAAATGCTGCTCCTAGAAAAATTCTAGCACTTGGCTGTTAATCTATAGTTGAACAAGATTAACTTTCAAATCAATTCCATTATATAGGCTTTAAGAGTTCCAAAAATAAATGACCTTCCCCAGTAGGCCTTTTCTTGAAAGATCACAGGATGAGTGAATGAGCTCACTCAAGTGTTGCGTAGTTGGACTGACAGGGTACTGGCTAGTCTTGCTTGGCCAGATTTACTAGATGACTTTACCTGAATATTGGAAGATTTGCCTCAAATTATAACCAAAGCACATGCTTAGAACCTTGTGTTTTGGAAAGGTTCAGTACATGCTTAGAACCTTGTGTTTTGGAAAGGTTCAGTACATGCTTAGAACCTTGTGTTTTGGAAAGGTTCAGTACATGCTTAGAACCTTGTGTTTTGGAACGGTTCAATACAAAAGAAGAGACACATGGTAGAGTCCCACATGACCAAGTGTGGCTGTCAAGATCTAACTTAGTCTGCTCTGAAGGGGGGCAAGGGTTGCAGGATTAGTGCCTCATGGAGTAATTGAAGGAAAAGACTGCAGCTTCGAATGAATCTCAATTTCAGGAGGGGTAGTTCAACAGGACACGATATGAAGTATCTTCAAATTAAAACACAAAATGTGCCTTCAACTGATGCTGCTACTTATACAACAGTCTGGTGGTCTACTGTAGTCGGCAGACATTATCAAAACCATATCTTCCACTACTGATGACAATACCAGCGTAAAAACAAAATAGATGTTTGAATCTGCATGTTTGGTTCATAACGGTTTTTATTTTATTTATAAATGCACAGCCGCCTTTTCCAGTTCTAAGGCCAACCTTAACGAATAGGAATAGTGAACTAAGACACATAGCTAAATCAGCTCACTCTGTTGGTCACATGCTTAAAATCCCATCACTCAGGATGGCGCACCTAATCATCTTCCACTGCATCGCTCCTAGTGAGAAAATGTGGAGCCTCAAAGGTTGAACGTAAGCAGCTTGGGGAGAGCAATAAGCTGTTAACCCTGTAAGAAGAGGAGCTTATGTTGACAACAGGGGATGGAGAAAGCCAAGTAGTAGTAAACAAGCCACAGCGTGCAATCTGTCATGTGTTTTCACAAGTTCATCTGGGTTCTCAATAGTCCTTTCAGTAACTGGTGTACCAAGGCGCTCAATATTTAATGGAATGTACGAAACATTAGGAACACCTGCTCTTTCCATTACATAGACTGACCAGGTGAATCCAGGTGAAAGATATGATCCCTTATTGATGTCACTTGATAAATCCACTTCAATCCCTGTAGATGAAGGAGGAGAAAGGTTAAAGAAGGATTTTTAAGCCTTGAGACAATTGAGACATGGATTGTGTGTGTGCGCCATTCAGAGGGTGAATGGGCAAGGCACACTGGTTTGAGTGTGTCAAGAACTGCAACGCTGCTGGGTTTTTCACACGCAACAGTTTCCAGTGTGTATCAAGAATGGTCCACCACCCAAAGGACTTCCAGCCAACTTGACACAACTGTGGGAAGCATTGGAGTCAACATGGGCCAGCATCTCTGTGGAACGCATTCAACACTTTTGCAAGCTATCGGAAAGCCTCCCTGGTCTTTGTGATTGAATCTGTGTTTGAAATTCACTGCATGACTGAGGGACCTTACAGATACTTGTGAATCTAGGCTAACAATTTGAATCAGCTGTGTAGTGCTAGGTCAAAAAACAAAACGTGCACCCAGAGGGCTCCAGGACCGAGTTTGGGAAACACTGTCCTAGGCCACTATTGTGAGCTTATTGTATGAGGAGGATTTCAAGTATTCTAGCAATTTGTGCTACTGTATAACAGCATCTAGATCAGAGATTCCATGCGTGGGTGAGAGGCAGGGGTACACAACTCCTGTCCGGCTAGAGGACCGCAGTATATGCCAGGTTTTCCACCTTGGCCTTTCACAGACTAATTAAGACCTGGTGTGTAGATCCTCAAGACACACTAGTTGAAATAATAACTAGCTTAGCTAATAATTAGTTGCTATATGGAGTGTGTACACTTTACCTTTCATCCAAAAACAATGAGCCCTAAACATGTGCAACCTTCCAACACTCCCCCAGCTATGCTCGACAGAGAGGAGTTTTAGCCCATGTGCAATTTTCACTTTAAAATGTATACCCAACAAAAACCAATGATTGCAAAGTTAAACAAAACATAACATTTCTATGCACTACTTTTAACAATTTCCACTGAACATTTTACAAAAACACATTTACTTGAAGAACAGTGCAGATGCAATGTTGGGTAACAGAATGACAGACAGCACAAACAGTCATTCTCTTACCAAACTTTGCATCTGCACTGTACTTCAAGTAAATGTGTTTTTGTCACATTTTCCATGTATGTTGTTAAAAAGTAGTCCTCATTCCTTTGGTTTATTTCAAGGATGAACTTTAATTCCAAATGTGGGTCCTGGTAGGCCACCTGTAATTACAGACCAGTGTATATACTCTAGCAATGAAATAAGATCCACGACTCTGGAGAAACATGCTCAGGTCTCCCCACAGGGGGAAGAGGAGGCCTACAGTGCGGGGGAGTAAATCCTGGTCTCTCTTGATGTCTGAAGCTGCCTGAAAACAACTATTTCTGCCCCACCCACTGTACAACCCTGGTAATCCCTCAAAGATTTTGGACCCTCTGATAATTAAAATGTGTTTTAGCTAAAAGACACAGTATAAAAAGTACTTCATCCCCAAAGCTGGTCTGCTCTTTTAGGTTTAGCAAAGGACGTTTTCTAGTGTTGTTTCATTCCAGCGGTACTGTATGCCTCCGTTCACCTCTTCCCAGTATTTTATTGGCAAACTGGAATATTTAATCACTGCTGATAACATTCAGCAAATCCACCTGTATAACACCAACAATGCCTCATTTCCCGTGATGCCACTCATCAGCTGTCACCATTAACAGGGATTCCATAAAACCCGTGTTTGTGTTGTTCACCGGCTGTGCTACATGCAGTTTCACAGTCCTTTACCTCACAGATTAGTATCAATCCTAAAAGAGCTTTGAACCATTACACAATGTAAATTCACGACTAACACAGCCCCATACACGGACAGTGTATTGATGTGAGGAGAAAAGTACTGTCAGTGACAGTACAAACACGTGTTGAACTCTGCTTGAGTTCAGTGGATTGTCTGTTTGATTGCACATTGTCATACCATGTAAACCATCCAGTAGGTGGTTGTTCACTTGAAGGGCAAAATAACCAAACCAAAATATATTGGAGTATTTTATTTTATTTTATATTTATTTATTTAATTAACTTTTACTCCTTTTTCTCCTCAATTTCGTGATATCCAACTGGTAGTTACCGTCTTGTCTCATCGCTGCAACTCCCGTACGGACTCGGGAGAGGCAAAGGTTGAGAGCCGTGCGTCCTCTGAAACACAACCCAACCAAGCCTCTTGCTTCTTGATACAATTCTCACATAACCCGGAAGCCAGCCGCACCAATGTGCCGGAGGAAACACCGTGCACCTGGCGACCGTGTCAGCGTGCACTGCGCCGGGCCCGCCACAGGAGTCGCTAGTGCGCGATGGGACAAGAACATCCCTGCTCGGCAAACCCTCCTCTAATCTGAATGACGCTGGGCCAATTGTGCGCATGGGTCTCCCGGTCGCGGCCAGCTGTGACAGAGCCTGAACTCGAACCCAGAATCTCTAGTGGCACAGCTAGCAGTGTGATGCAGTGTGATCCAGTGCCTTAGATCACTGCGCCACTCAGGAGGCCCTCTGGACTGTTTTAAATCGTAAGAGTAAACAGCAACAATTTGAAAAGATGTGAGTTTTTGCTTTTTCTGAAACTTCTGCTGTCCCTTTTACAACTTGTAGTTCTACTTTCAGTGGTTCTTTATTTTACGATAGGCCTACTATTTCCACTGCTTTAATAGGAAATTACCAGTATGTATATATGTAGTAACAATGTGTACTTTCTGGTAAATAACTGGTAACAACATGGCATGGTATCTATTGGTGCCTAGTGGTACCTGTTCAAATGAATCCCAAAGAAACAAACAATTAATTGGTTATTGCATTGTGTGATTACCATTGTACCCTGTAACTTTTCAGTAAATACCTGGTAACTTATGTACCATGTAATAAAGTGCTACTCTAAATGTCCTTGGCAAGAAGCTCAATAGGGACTCAGACTCCAACTTGTTAGACAAACAGTCAGCAGAAAACAGAACTGCCACATCAAACAAAGAAATGAGACGGAAGGTTCAATTCAAACAAGCAGCACTTATGCTTATGTTTTTTCACCACTGTCACATAAAATAGGTGCCTTCAGAAGTATTCATACCAATTGACTTATTCCACACTTTGATGTGATACAGCCTGAATTCAAAATGGATTAAATAGATTTTTCCCCCTCACCTTCTACACTATTATGTTTGCAAATCCATTGAAAATTAAATACAGGAATATCTCATTTACATAAGTATTCACACCCCTGAGTCAATTGGCCCAGCGTCGTCCGGGGTAGGCCGTCATTGTAAATAAGAATTGACAGACTCAATAGATCTATAAAATAGGTTCAGAATATTAGGGGTCAAAGAAAGAAAGGCATCTACAGTGCCTCCAGAAAGTATTCACACCCCTTGACTTATTCCACATTTTGTGTTCAAAATTGATTAAATTGTTGTTTTTTCACCCATCTACACACAATACCCCATAATGACAAAGTGAAAACATGTTTTTAGACATTTTTGCAAATGTATTGAAAATGAAATATAAAACATTTATGTAAGTATTCACAGCAGAGTCGATACTTTGTAGAATCACCTTTGGCAGCGATTACAATTTAGTCTTTCTCTTAGAGCTTTGCAAACCTCAATTGTACAATATTCTTCAAGTTCTGTCAAGTTGGTCGTTGATCATTGCTAGACAGCCATTTTCAAGTCTTGCCATAGATTTTCAAGCCGATTTATATCAAATCTGTAACTAGGCCACTCAGGAACATTCAATGTCGTCTTAGTAAACCACCAGTGTATATTTGGCCTTGTGTTTTAGGTTATTGTACTGCTGATATGTGAATTTGTCTCACAGTGTCTGGTGGAAAGCAGACTTAGGCAAAATCCTAGAGGAAAACCTGGTTGAGCTTAGCTCTATTCCGTTATTTATTTTTATATCCTAAAAAACTCCTATTCCTTGCCGATGACAAGCATACCCATAACATGATGCAGCCAACACCATGCTTGAAAATATGAAAAGTGGTACTCCCTGATGTGTTGGATTTGCCCAAAACATAACACTTTCTATTCAGGACATAAAGTTAAGTTATTTTCCACATATTTGGCAGTTTTACTTTAGTGCCTTATTGCAAACAGGATGCATGTTTTTGAATATTTCTATTCTGTAGAGGCTTCCTTTTTTCCACTCTGTCATTTAGGTTAATATTGTGGAGTAATGTTGAACCATCCTCAGTTTTCTATCACAGGCCTCATGGTTTTGTTCCTCTCCAGCAGCTGAGTTAGGAAGGACACCTGCATCTTTGTAGTGACTGGGTGTATTGATACACCATCCAAAGTTTAAATAAAAACTTCACCATGCTCAAAAGGATATTTAATGTTTGCTTTTTTATTATTACCCCTCTACCATTACGGGCAATTTGCAAGGCATTGGAAAACCTCCCTGTTCTTTGTGGTTGAATCTGTGTTTGAAATTCACTGCTCAACTGAGGGTCCTTACAATTAATTGTATGTGTGGGGTACAGAGGTGAGGTAATCATTCAAAAATCATGATAACCACTATTATCACACACAGAGTGAGTCCATGCAAAACATTTTTACTGCTGACTCAAGACATTTCAGCTTTTCATTTTTTATTCATTTGTAAAAATGTCTAAAAACATAATTCCCCTGACATTATGGGGTATTGTGCATAGGCCAGTGACACACAGTCTCAAATTAATCCATTTTAAATTCAGGCTGTCACACAACAAAATGTGGACAAGTCAAGGGGGTGTGAATACTTTGTGAAGGCACTGTAGATTATTTTCAACATAGATGCTATCAGTTTTGGGAGAGAGCATGAATGTTATGGCACAGTACAGTCATTGAAAAAGCCTATTGCATGAACATGATGACAGGTTTGATTGAATCCAGCCCCTTGTGTCACACACAACTTTCAGACGGCCTGGAGCATTACACAATATTTCTAGTTGTTGGATACATTTATTTAAAAAATTTAAAGAATTGCTCACCAATGTTTAATATATATTATAAATATATTTGTAGTCATTTTCAGGTCCTGTTGACAAGTTTAATCGAGTTACAGTAGTGACCACACACACTTTTTCTTATTAATCCAAATTCTATTGACATTCAAAGTGGCAAGGTATTCTCTCTGCAACCAGTTCAGATATTTGTTTAGGTCACCTAGCCTACTCAAGGGGTCCTACATCCATAGGCTATTAAATTAGAGAAAATGTCCCTAATCCCATTTGGCAGTATTTTTTATATGATCAGACTCTTTTTTTGGAACCCAAACTTAATATTTGAGGCCACACAAAATGTATGTGGGTATATTTCTCTTGGTAGAAATAACATAGATTAATTAATTTAGTGAGAATGAAAATGCATTGGCTATACCACTGCAATTTTACATTTCCAGCTATAAGCACCATCATACTTGAGTTATGGTGGGCTCTTTTTTTGCTCTTAACGCTGTACTGCGAAGGCATTGGCTGCGCCTATTGCAAAATCCATTTACCTCTTTCCAGCCGCAGTCCTCCGGCTAAAAGTGTATGAGAAGCTCCCCTCTTTCTCTGGTCCCACTCTGAATTCGCTCAGGCATTCAATCCGGTGATATATAATTGTTCTCCGCAGGTTATTTTATTGCATAATCCAAAGGTTTATATATTGTGCAAATAGGCTACCTAATTAAAGTTTGCGCTCTGCATATTCACGCGTGTTTACTGTGCAATCCGTTGTAGGACATCAGATTCCAGCTCCTTTTTGTGTAATGTTGGCAACTGTAAGGGGACCGCAGAGTATGTATCATTTCCGGGTAAATTCCTTCAGCCTTCACAATAAAGGTCCCTCGTATAATATAAAAAATAAATTATATAAAGGGAAAGGGGGATACCTAGTCAGTTGTAGAACTGAATGCCTTCAACTGAAATGTGTCTTCTGCATTTAGCTCAACCCCTCTGAATCAGAGAGGTGGGTGGGGCTGCCTTAATTGACATTCACGTCTTCGGCGCCCTGGGAACAGAGGGTTACCACCTTGCTCAGGGGCAGAACGACAGATTTTCAGCCCAGGGATTCGATCCAGCATCCTTTCGGTTACTGGCCCAACGCTCTAATACAATATTAAGCTATATTTAGTCAAATATAAGTGACGTTTGCAAGTATTTTGTTTTGTTTTAATCAAGAACATTATGCCTACAACATGTGTTATGCACATGTTGAACTTTTTTATAATTTTTTTATTTTTATTTAACCAGGTAGGCCAGTTGAGAACAAGTTATCATTTACAACTGCGACCTGGCCAAGATAAAGCAAAGCAGTGTGACACAAACAACACAGAGTTACACATGGAATAAACAAACATACAGTCAATAACACAACCGAAAAAGTCTATATACAGTGTTTGCAAATGAGGTAAGATAAGGGAGGTAAGGAAATAAATAGGCCATAGCGGCGAAATAATTACAATTTAGCAATTAAACAATGGAGTGATAGATCTGCAGAATATGAATGTGCAAGTAGAGATACTGGGGTGCAAAGGAGCAAAAAATAATAAATAAATAACAGTTTGGGGATGAGGTAGTTGGATGGGCTATTTATAGCTGGGCTATGTACAGGTGCAGTGATCTGTGAGCTGCTCTGACAGCTGGTGCTGGTGGGTTTGGCAACGGATGTGAAGCGAGGGCCAGCCAACGAGAGCATACAGGTCGCAGTGGTGGGTAGTATATGGGGCTTTGGTGACAAAACGGATGGCACTGTGATAGACTGCATCCAATTTGTTGAGTAGAGTGTAGGGAGGCTATTTTGTCAATGACATCGCCGAAGTCAAGGATCGGCAGCATAGTCAGTTTTACGAGGGTATGTTTGGCAGCATGAGTGAAGGATGCTTTGTTGCGAAATAGGAAGCTGATTCTAGATTTAATTTTGGATTGGAGATGGTTAATGTGAGTCTGGAAGTAGAGTTTACAGTCTAACCAGACACCTAGGTATTTGTAATCGTCCACATATTCTATGTCAGAACCATCGGGCGGGCAGGTGCGGCAGCGATTGGTTGAAGAGCATGCATTTAGTTTTACTTGCAATTAAGGGCAATTGGAGGCCACGGAAGGAGAGTTGTATGGCATTGAAGCTCGTCTGGAAGTTAGTTAACACAGTGTCCAAAGAAGGGCCAGAAGTATACATAATGGTGTCGTCTGCGTAGAGCTGGATCAGAGAATCACCAGCAGCAAGAGTGACATTGATGTATACAGAGAAAAGAGTCGGCCCGAGAATTGAACCCTCTGGCACCCCCATAGAGACTGCCAGAGGTCCGGACAACAGCCCCTTCCGATTTGACACTCTGAACTCCTTAGAAAGGCAGGGTAGGATATATATAGGTCTGTAGGGGTTTGGGTCTGGAGTGTCTCCCCCTTTGAAGAGGGGGATGACCGCTGCAGCTTTCCAATCTTTGGGGAGCTCAGACGATACGAAAGAGTGGTTGAACAGGCTAGTAATAGGGGTTGCAACAATTTCAGCAAATCATTTTAGAAAGAGAGGGTCCAGATTGTCTAGCCCGGCTGAATTGTAGGGGTCCAAATTTTGCAGCTCTTTCAGAACATCAGCTATCTGGATTTGGTTGAAGGAGAAATGGGGGAGGCTTGGGCAAGTTGCTGTGGGGGGTGCAGGGCTGTTGACCGGGGTAGGGGTAGCCAGGTGGAAAGCATGGCCAGCCGTAGAAAAATGCTTATTAAAATTCTCAATTATCGTGGATTTATCGGTGGTGACAGTTTCCTAGCCTCAGTGCAGTGGGCAGCTGGGAGGAGGTGCTCTTATTCTCCATGGACTTTAGTGTCCCAAAACCTTTTGGAGTTTGTGCTACAGGATGCAAATTTCTGTTTGAAAAAGCTAGCCTTTGCTTTCTTAACTGCCTGTGTATGTATATTGGTTCCTAGCTTCCCTGAAAAGTTGCATATCGCGGGGCCTATTCGATGCTAATGCAATACGCCACAGGATGTTTTTGTGCTGGTCAAAGGAAGTCAGGTCTGGAGTGAACCAAGGGCTATATCTGTTTCTGGTTCTAGATTTTTTGAATGGGGCATGCTTATTTAAGATGGTGAGGAAAGCACTTTTAAAGAATAATCAGGAGGCATCCTCTACTGACGGAATGAGGTCAATATCCTTCCAGGATACCCAGGCCAGGTTGATTAGAAAGGCCTGCTCACTGAAGTGTTTTAGGGAGCGTTTGACAGTGATGAGGGGTGGTCGTTTGACCGCAGACCCATTACGGATGCAGGCAATGAGGCAGTGATCGCTGAGATCCTGGTTGAAGACAACAGAAGTGTATTTGGAGGGAAGGTTGGTTATGATGATATCTATGAGGGTGCGTGTGTTTACAGATTTGGGGTTGTACCTGGTAGGTTCATTGATAATTTGTGTGAGATTGAGGGCATCAAGCTTAGATTGTTGTATGGCCGGGGTGTTAAGCATGTCCCAGTTTAGGTCACCTAACAGCACGAGCTGTGAAGATAGATGGGGGGCAATAAATTCACATATGGTGTCCAGGGCACAGCTGGGGGCAGAAGGTGGTCTAGAGCAAGCGGCAACGGTGAGAGACTTGTTTGTGGAAAGGTGGATTTTTAAAAGTAGAAGCTCAAATTGTTTGGGCACAGACCTGGATAGTAAGACAGAACTCTGCAGGCTATCTCTGCAGTAGATTGCAACTCCGCCCCCTTTGGCAGTTCTATCTTGTCGGAAAATGTTATAGTTAGGGATGACCATTTCAGCGTTTTTGGTGGTCTTCCTGAGCCAGGATTCAGACATGGCTAGGACATCCGGGTTGGCAGAGTGTGCTAAAGCAGTGAATAAAACAAACTTCTAATGTTAACATGCATGTAAACAAGGCTTTTACGGTTACAGAAGTCAACAAATGAGAGCGCCTGGGGAATGGGAGTGTAGCTAGGCACTGCAGGGCCTGGATTAACCTCTACATCACCAGAGGAACAGAGGAGGAGTGGGATAAGGGTACGGCTAAAGGCTATAAGAACTGGTCGTCTAGTACGTTCGGAGCACGGTAGAATAGATTCAAGGCATAATGTACAGACAAAGGTATGGTAGGATGTGAATACAGTGGAGGTAAACCTAGGCATTGAGTGACAATGAGAGAGGTATTGTCTCTAGAGACACCATTTAAACCAGGTGAGGTCACCGCATGTGTGGGAGGTGGAACAAAAGGGTCAGCTAAGGTATATTGAGCAGGGCTGGAGGCTCTACAGTGAAATAAGACAATAATCACTAACCAAAACAGCAATGGACAAGACATATTGACATTACGGAGAGGCATGTGTAGCCGAGTGATCATAGTGTCCAGTGAGTAGCTAGGCGAGCTGGAGGCACGGCGATTCAGACAGCTAGCGGGCCGGGGCTAGCAGAAGGGCCTTAGAGGGACGTCGCAATGAAAAAAGTCTGTTGTAGCCCCCTAGTGCGGTTACGTTGGCAGACCAGTCGTGATGGATCAGCAGGGCTCCGTGTAGTAAAAGGGTCTAGGTATAGTAGCCCAAGAAATTGGCTGATGGACCTCTTCAGCTAACAGTCCGATATGCTCTAGACAGCTAGCGGGCCGCGGCTAGCAGGCTAGCAGATGGACATTCAGGGGACATCGCAACGGAGGAGCCTGTTGAAAAAAACCCTCGGGCGGATTACGTCGGTAGTCCAGTCGTGATGAATCGGCGGGGCTCCGTATCGGCAGTAAAAGGGGTCCAGGCCAATTGGCAAAATAGGTATTGTAGCCCAAGGAGTGGCTGATGAACCTCTTCAGCTAGCCGGGAGATAGCTAGCTGCAATGATCCAGGTGAAAAAGATCAGAGCTTGCAGTAGGAATCCAGAGATATGGAGAAGAAGAAGTCCGATGGGTTGAATCTCACTGTGCAGACTGGCACAGAGTTGTCCGGGCTAAAGGTTAGCTGATGACCGCTAGCAGTGGCTAGCTGACTAAAAGCTAGAGGCTAGTTAGCTGGCTAGCTTCTGTTGGGGGTTCCGGTTCTAAAGTAAAGAAAATAGCACATCCATACCACATTGGGTGAGGCTGGTTGCAGGAGAGTATGTTGAAGTTGAGGTTAAGAAAAATATTTTTTAAATATATGCGAAGAAAAAAGATATAAAAAGATATATACACGGGACACGACAAGACAAAGACAAAGAGGCCTGACTGCTACGCCAACTGAACAGAAAACAAATATTGATTGTGTTTCTGGGTAGATCCCTACTTTCATGGAAGCACAATTAATTTGATGTACAGTCCAATATGTTTTTGCAATACAACAAAATACAAATTACATTTTAATAATATAACGTAGCAATTAAACTAAGATTAAACTGCGGGCTGGACTCAAACTCAGGTCCCAGTCTAGTTCTAAGGGTAGGTAGCCTACAGTGGTGGCTAGCGGCACTTAAAATGGGGAGGACGGCTAGTAGTAATGGCTAGAACAGAATAAATGGAATGGTCTCAAACACATCAAACACCTGGTTTCTATGTGTTCTATGTGTCCGTTCACTCCATTCATTATTATGAGCCGTCCTCCCCTCACCAGCCTCCTCTGGTAGCCTACCCTTAGAACTAGAGGGACCTGAGTTTGAGTCCAGGGCGCAGGCTAGGATCGTTACACTACCCCACTCCTTTGGGATGTGCACAGAATGTATCAACGTGAACATGGATTTCCTATCATTTACTAAGCAGTTTCACTGGGAACTTTTATTTTGATGGCAGCTATCGGAATAAGAAGTTATATTATTGCCAGTTGTTGGTTATTATTGCCAGGATTACAGATCTCTCACTGCTCACGCTTGTAAATTACATTGTAATGTAGATGGGACACTGCAAGGCATTGTGGACAGGTTTAAAGCTGCACATACCAATTGGAACCGCAGATCCACTTTTCCTTAGGTTCTGAGCACTTAACAGTCAGCAATGTGCAGGAATGTGCTGTTTATCAGTAAACTCATTAACTGTCTCATCTGCATCATCCTAAAATTGTTTTCTAACCCAAAATAAACGATGGATGTGTGGTGTACTTTTGGTTGACGATGTAAAAATGATCTACAACCCTACCAATGTTATGCTTTTGAGGATACCCGCCTTTAACTAAAAGGCCTTTGTGATTCTCTGCATATTCAACAATTTTTGTTAAAATAAAAAGCTAGCGGGAGGTGTGTATGTGGGGGGGAGGGTTGTTCAAAGCCTGAAACTAAACAAATGATATACATAAAACAATTTGGAGGTACCTAGAAGGCACAACCATATATGCCTTTTTTAAGAACAACATTTGTCTCTTTCTTTCTGTAAACAGACCAGCCTCCAATCTCCTGTCTACCATCACTGCTCAGGATGGAAGCATTATAATTGCTCCAGTAATCAACAACTCACTGTAGGAGATTCTTTTAACATTAACTCTCTCTCTATGTCTCTCGCTCTCTCTCTGTCTCTCGCTCTCTCACTGTCTCTCGCTCTCTCACTGTCTCTCGCTCTCTCTCTGTCTCTCTCTGCAGTGTGTTGCGTGAGTTGGTCCATTTTACTTACCCCCAGTGTGCAGAGAGACCCAGAACCCATATTGTGCTGCATCCAGTACCACTGCAATATGAAGATAAATATAAAGACAAACAAAACCAAGACAAATAACATATTTCATTATAACTGCATATGCATAAGGCATTATAATGCATGGGTGCGCTAATAGCTTATATTGTATTGTGCATTATATTGCATTTTGCATATGCATGCGCGTATCATGCATTATTATAAAGAGAGCACTCATAGGAGGTGCTACCATACATACAGTATAAGTAAATGTGGCTAAATGGTTTTGAATGTGTTGCAGAGGATGACACTACTGATATATAAAGTCCATTAAACCACATAGCACTACATTATACCTTATAGTGGCTGAGTAGTTTCATCCATACGGGTGACGAAAGGACGATTCTGATAAGTTTGTATCTTGTGTTATATTCTCCCTCCTTACAGACGTCATACAGAGAGTTAAAGATCAACATAAAGCCCAGCTGAAGGAGAAGTCTGTTTGTGTTTGAAGGCATGTCAGTGGATTAAATGTCCCTCAACGGCATTTACACAGAGCTATACATCACACCGGGAGAGAGTGAAGGGGTTAATAAAGAGCATGAGATTCTGCAAATTGAGGATACAGAGAAGAAAAACATCATCAGACACTTCACTCAACTGCAAAGACATCTTCAAACTCAAACCTGGTCAAAGACAAGAGAATAAGAAACCCAACAGAGCTGTAATGACGAAGGGCATTGCTGGCATCAGAAAAACAGTATATATTCAGAAGTTCATCCTTGACTGGGTAAAAGGTCAAGCCAATCAGGAAGTTGATTTCATCTTTGTGCTAGCAGGAAGTTGATTTCATCTTTGTGCTCGCTTTCAGAGAGTTGAATTTGATTAAAGATGACCAGTAGTCTTCAAGAGCTAAACAATGCACCGAAATTCCATGACTATAATATAACGTTCATCTTTGATGGTTTGGGTGAAAGCAGACTTCCTTTACATTTTCATCAGAACAAGAAGTTGAGTGATTTATTAACTGAGAAATCATCAGTGGATGTGTTGCTAATAAACCTCCTCAAGGGGAATCCGCTTCCCAAAACTCTCATCTGGATAACCTCATGGCTAGCAGCAACCAATCAGATCCTCCGTCAGTACATCGACAAGGTGACGGAAGTACGAGAGTTCACTGACAAACAGAAAGTAGAATACTTCAGGAAGAGAGCCTCCACGTCACATGTCAGTCTTATTTATTCCATGGTTCTAGAGCAAATGTTGGACATGAGAGTGGAGAGATTATAACTCTGACTGAGATGTACATCACCTCCTGCTCATTCAGACAAACATGAAAAGCAAGACGTAAATGATCTAGACATAAAACCAAACAAAGAACCAAACAAAGAAATAACTGTTAACTGTTTAACTGGTCCAGCTGGCATTTGAACAGCTGGTGAAGGGCAATATCCTGTTCTATAAGAAAGACCTGTAAGAATATGGCATGATGTCAGTGATGCTTCAGTGTACTCTGGGTTTTGCACAGAACTCTTCAAGAATACTTTTTGTTTCATCAGAGGAAGGTGTACTGCTATGTTCATCTGAGCTTTCAGGAGTTCATTGCTTCTCTATATGTGTCCCACTGCTGTGTGAGATGAACACTAGGGTGCTTGAGTTTTTCCTGGAAAATGTGTCTACAGAGCTCTGTTTGTTCATGAGTTGCTGAAGATGATAGTGGATATAACCTTGAAAAGTGAGAATGGATATCTGGACCTGTTCCTCCACTTCCTTCTTGGCATCTCACTGGAATCCAACCACAAACAGTTGCAGTGGCATGTATTATTGGATGCCAAGGGAAGCCAGGCTTCCCCAAAACATTTACCAATAATTTTATTTTAATTTTTTTCTCTTTCGTCTCTCTGTGTTTCATAATTTTCCTACAATTCGCAAGAGGCTGAATGTATCTCACGGGAGAAAGCATCAGAGCGAGCGACACAGCGCCCCTTTGTCTCTGTATGTGTAGGCATTCTATCTGATGCTGTCTGGTCAGAAAGAGTATGATACTGTTTCCGCCCATAGCCTTTTCCACCAGCGAGCATTTGGCCTCCCTTGATTAAAAATAAAATAATAAAATAATAGCCAATCAGTGTTGAGCTAAACTGTTAATGGTCCTGGAGCACCAAAAAAAGTGTCAAGGGAAGACAGTTTTGATTTGGCTTCACCCCTATCACATCGAGAGAAATACGTAATTGACAGAAACAACTTGAATTGTTGCACTTCGTTGTGTTGTTGTCCTTCGGTGGCTAGCTAGCTAGCTAAAWTTGGCCCTTTCTAAATTAGCCATGGCTGGAGACAGGGATTTGGACTTGTGGTTTTACCGGCCAATGATTATAACAGTGATTCTTATCCAACCATTAATTCATACATTGTGCCCCTGGACTGAGAGGATGGAAGTTCAATATGTAGCTAGATGTAGAAGGCTAATGTTAACTAGCTAACATTTCCCATGAAAGGAAGTTAGGCTAGCGAGCAAGCAAGAAAAGAGCTTTCAGGTACACACTGCTCAGCACTGCCCAATGCTATGCTGATGTCAAAGGGCGTGCTGGATGAGTTTGACATGAGAAAATATAACATATCTGGTTGGGGGAGTGAGAGACTGATCCCTGCTGTGAGGAAACGTAGAAAGGCAATGTAAGTACAATAATAACAAAATGCCAAACTCACACATACCACATAACTGTCCCCACTTCCGCCGAAGTTGGTGCCTCTCCTTGTTCGGGCGGCGTTCGGCGGTCGACATCACCGGCTTTCTAGCTGCCACCGATCTACGTTTCTTTTTCTATGTTGTTCTGTCTTGATTGTACACACCTGGTTCCCATTACGTTATAATTTATTCCCTATTTAACCCTCTAGTTCCCACATGGTTTTGTGCGTGTTTGTTCTTTGTTTAGTGTTAAAGACTTCTGTGAGCTGGTGTGTTTTTCCCTGCGTGGAAATCATTGTTGTTTCTTTTTTTTGAGTAAAGTACGTCTTTTTACTCAGTTATGTGTCCTGCGCCTGACTCCGTCCTAACCGCCGCACACTGACACTTGACAATAACTATAAATAATTATACAATTTTAGACCTTAGGGGCTTTGGTGTGTTATTTTTTTTATTCACTTTGAACATCAATACGGTACAAGACACAACAGCATTGGGGACAAATATATGACACTCTGTAGGAATTATATTTTCTTTGCTTCTATAGATTGTTTAGACTTAGTCTTTCAGTTGAGAGCTGTGAATCACTGGCCTTCATACTCCAATCAGCAGACTCACTTCTAAAAGAGCTGGACCTGAGGAGAGTTATGGTAAGGGCAGACTGTGTTCTCTTAGCTGGAATGAAACAATCACACCGTAAACTAGAGACATTGAGGTCAGTACTTTTGGAATTTGGAGTGGTCTTGCAATTATGACTCAGTTGCCTTGTGGTTAGAGCATCCACCCTCAGATTGGAAGGTTGTGAGTATGATGCCTGGCTGAGTCATACCAAAGACTGTAAAAATGGGACCTGATGTGTCTCTGCTTGGCATTAAGGACTTGCTCTTTCCATGACATAGACTGACCAGGTGAATCCAGGTGAAAGTTATGATCCCTTATTGATGTCACTTGTTAAATCCACTTCAATCAGTGTAGATGAAGGGGATGATACATGTAAAATAAGGATTTTTAAGCCTTGAGACATGGATTGTGTATGTCTGCCATTCAAAAGTTTTTAAGTGTCTTTGAACAGGGTATGGTAGTAGCTGCCGGGCACAGCGGTTTGTGTCAAGAACTGCAACGCTGCTGGGTTTTTCATGTTCAAAAATTTCCCGTGTATCAAGAATGGTCCACCACCCAAAGGACATCCAGCCAACTTGACACAACTGTGGGAAGCATTGGAGTCAACATGGGCCAGCATCCCTGTGGAATGCTTTTGACACCTTGTAGAGTCCATGCCCTGATGAATTGAGGCTGTTCTGAGGGCAAAAGGGGGGAGGGGGTGCAACTCAATAATAGGAAGGTGTTCTTAATGTTTTGTACACTCAGTGTATGACTACAACAGATGACCCAAGACATGGACTTATCTCAACAGACGACCACTTTCGAGGTCTGAATAGATTTCACGAAATGAATGTGATTTTGGAATGTAATGTCCCTTTAATTGTTTTATCTCTAATAATAGACACATCAACATTGGATTTCACTCATTGTATTAAATGTAACATTTAGGTTTCATCCATAGGATCAGATGGTTGACTATCACAAGATGGCAGGTTAAATATGTCACCAATGGCAGTAGGGGTGTGGGTCAGCATACAGTATGTAGGCTGCTGTAAATCAAATCTTAAACCCTCTATTGTTGCCTGGTCTTATGGACTTCAAGCTGCCCCATGGCAACGACAAACAAGCCCTTGACAAAGAAACTCCTGCAGCATGGAAACACAGAGAGAGAGGTCCAGAAAACAAGGTGCACATTAACGTTACATTACAAAGTGCCTGGAAATATGTCACACATACTGGTGAGTTTGACCTTTTCAATCGCCTTACAGAAACATGACTCTTTTTGTCAAGCCTTTCTAAGAGAGAGAAAGGTCAGGTTCTTGTTCAGTCACACTGTTTATTTAAAGGGAGACGGACATGTATGCACAAATTCATAAACAGTTTTGAATATTTCATCTCTGAATTACTGTGGACCGAAATTATGTTCTTTATATAGACTTCAATGTTTACATGGTGGATAATTTTGGACTATTTTCAGTATTAATTTCAGTTTCATTAGGAGCATGACCAGTGAAATGTGGCATATCAGGGGAGGAGGAAAATATCCATCTATCTTGTCCTCTTGGTCAGAGCAGGAGGGCTCTTCTACTCATTACAGTATACAGTACATTGGCTCTTAAGGTAGGGTCAGGGTGATACCAAAACATGACTATATGCTGTGTACTGTAGTATTGTGTTTAGTGCTCTGTTTAGAGGCTAAGTTAGCCTGATCCACCAGCCTGACCACTGCGCTGAACTTTCCTTTCACTTCATGTAAGTTTGCGAGATCAGGATGGTCGCGCGAGGCTAACCCTACTGTAAGTAGACACTAAACATTGTTGTTACACTGTCATAAGAATTACTATATACCTGACAGTACATGAAATGACAAGCAATGACACTGAAGTGATTTCCTCTGAAGCATCATGGCAGTTTCTTAAGAGTGTTAGTAAGGAACACTAGGAACCAGCTGGATTGCATCCGCAAAGAGGGACCTTTTGGCTTGCACCTTAGGAATCCATCAATCCAGCAACCACAGTTGTAGCTATAGCAATGTGCCCTTAACTGACCCTTTAGAGTGGTTGTTTTATTACTGGGATATATATTTAATCCTGGCTATGTCACTGATCCTAAAGCCTGTTAAAAGATGATCAACACAACATGACAGTATTAGATTTGAAAGTGAGTGTATTTCCACTGTAAACTCTGAGACTGGTAACTAGATTGAGGGATGTAGAAAGCAATTCTCATTCTAGAGTAGTATGAGCATTAATCATGAGCACTGCGTGTGGTGCTGATCAGGCAGAATCCCTAATCACTTCTCTCGCTCCCCTCATTTCCGCTCAACCAGCCCACTCCCTATACATGCGTAAGCAGAAAAAGAGAGGGTGTGGGAGTATGATGTGGTGATTAAGAGCACTTGGAGAGAATCAATATATTACACAGGACAATACATATATATATAATAAAAAAAGTTGGGGGAATAATATTTACTTTTGTTTTACATTTACATAAAACAAATATTTTACGAACAACAACTTACAGACACACACTACATCTCATCTGCCCAGATCCTGTCACGACTTCCTTCGAAGTCGGCTCCCCTCCTTGTTCGGGCAGCATTCGGCGGTCGACGTCACCGGCCTTCTAGCCATCGCCGCTCCATTTTTCATTGTTCCATTTGTTTTGTCTTGTTCCCCGCACACCTAGTTTACATTCCCTAATCAACTGCATATATATATATTCCTCTGTTCCCCCCCCATGTCTTTGTGTGGGATTGTTTTGTTACGTGTTTTGTATTGACGCGCCTAGCTGGTTTTTCCCCCGGGTACTATGGTTCAACCCGGAGTATGTTTAATTGTTAAATTGTTTTGCTTATTTGTGACTTTGTCGCGCTTTGCACTTTTGCCCTTGGCTGGAGGTTTGTTGGAAACTGTTGCGTCCGTCTGTTGTTTGCTTCTGCCGAATAAAGTGTGCGCCTGATCACAACTCTCTGCTCTCCTGCACCTGACTTCAACACCAGCAGCGCATATGCTGACAGACCCACCTGCTCACACCCCCATCCCTAGTGCTTGCATTATTGTTTGTCACTTGGCCTTAGATTGTACCAATCTGTTTCTCTCAGTCATTACATATTGTATCAAGCAAGATGTTTATTAAGGAAACCTCATCGAGGTTGTTCAGGTATTCCCAATGACCTGTGTTAAGTTCCAATAGGGTAGGAGGGATTTGATTTGACCTCACCCTCTGAACCTTCAGGAATTAAAAGGCTCCATGTTCTGACCTTCATGCCTAACCAGATGAAGCCTCTAGGATCTTTGACAGATGTTTGTCTACAGCTTTCAGGATATAGTCAATGTTACAAAATAACGGACTACTCAAGACTTAAATACCTCTGTTCAATTACCTGGTTATTTTAAATTACGCCAGTCTTCCAATCAAATCAAATGTTATTTGTCACATACTTCGCAAAAAACAGTTATAGACTAACAGTGAAATGCTTACTTACAGTTCCTTCCCAACAATGCAGAGAGAAAGAAAATAACAAAATAATACAAATGTAATAACACGTAATAGTAAAGGTAATAATAAATACACAATGAGTAACGATAACTTGTCTATATACACAAGTTACCATTACGGAGTCGATCTGCAGTGGTAAGTGCATTGGCTATGATGTCATTATGGTACAAAGTCCATGATCAGCTCTTTCATTCAGAAACTAGGCTCGGATTTGGATTACGAGATTGGATGATGTTTTATCGTGTTTGCCATTATGGAAGATCCCAAAGGCAATATGCAATGCCATCTGTTTGCTGTTACAGTATTGTTGGACGTTAATACTGTGGGTGGATTTAGTATTTCATTTGATTTATTTAGTATCTACTGTTGGTTGACACAAGGACAGACGTGGTATATAACAGTTCACTAAAGCCAGATACAGACATAGAGGAATTCTAAAGCAAATCCACAGTGCCAGAAATCCATGCACATGTTAAAATATTTTTGTGTTTTATATACACGGTACACCACAAGTGATAAACAAATACAAATAAAATATTAAAGTTGTGGCCTGTGAGACTTCCTGAGAATTTTGTATGGTATATGAAATTACTTTAAGCTTGTCCTTTAACTTGATTTGTGACTGAAATGTCCTGCCTTTGTGACTCCCATTTTGGAGGAGAGCCAGATGAGAGACAGAAGAGTCTGTATAAGTTACTGACCTACTCTACTCACACAAACAAGATAGCGTGTGTAAGTCAAACGTTATTTTATCAACTATTCTCTATTCTCTCTGTGTGTGTGTGTGTGTGTGTGTGTGTGTGTGTGTGTGTGTGTGTTGTGTGTGTGTGTGTGTGTGTGTGTGGTGTGTGTGTGTGTGTGTGTGTGTGTGTGTGTGTGTGTGTGTGTGTGTGCGTGCGTGCGTAAATCACTGCTCGGGAAAGAGCTGGACTGAAAAGGAGGGATGTGGGGAGGACACACTGATTCGTAGTATAATCGATAAGATCTTCTCTCTCTCTCTCAAACCCCCTCTGCGATTTTCTCCCCAAAAGTTTCAATCTGTGGTCAAACCCGCCAGGAAGAAACGGTGACCTCAACAAGATAATATGGTGTTTTAAAACACTTTCAAACCCTCTCTCAAAAAGGTTCTCGACAAAGACCAAAAACCTTTGCATAGTTAGCGGTTTCCATGGCACGGCCTCACAATGTTTGTTACATCATAGAGGGTGTTACTAGATTCCATACATTCTTAAGAGATCAGAGGGATATTTTGGCGTGTTATATGGGCTCCACCTCATGAAGCTGATATATGGAACGACTGTCCACAATGCTGGGGTGAGTGCTGCATAGTACAGGCCTCAATGGCTTCATTATCTTCCAGAGTTCTTCTCTGTGTGAACGTAATTCAGTGGATGATAATTCCCTCTAATGCAGAACACCACTAGCAATGAGATTCAGTGTGGGGGATTAGGAAAAGAGACAAGACTCTGCAAATTGACTCTGCATGCCTTAGCTTTCATCGCTGGTTGCCTTTCAAAAGATCCCGAAAATACAATTATTTTTTTCTCCATCTATGTCTGAGAGTTGAATAACAACTACAAAGCAGAGGTGGAAAAAGTACCCAACTGTCATACTTGAGTAAAAGTAAAGATACCTTAATAGAAAATGATCCAGTAAAATACTACAAAAAAAAATATCTACCTTTATTTAACTAGGCAAGTCAGTTAAGAACAAATTCTTATTTCCAATGACGGCCTAGGAACAGTGGGTTAACTGCCTTGTTCAGGGGAAGAACAACAGATTTTTACCTTGTCAACTCGGGGATTCAATCTTGCAACCTTTTGGTTACTAGTCCAACACTCTAACCACTAGGCTACCTGCCGCCCCGCTACCTGCCGCCCCACTTTAGTAAAAATCTAAAAGTATTTGTTTTTAAATATACTTAAGTGTCAAAAGTAAAAGTATAAATAATTTCAAATTCTTTATATTAAGCAAAACAGACGACACCATTTCTTGTTTTTTATTTTTTTATTTACAGATAGCCAGTGGCACACTCCAACACTCAAATATAAGCACAGCATTTGCTAGTCAAACATGAGCTCCAAACACTGTAAACAAGGACTGCTCTTCACGTTCCAAAAGTTCTTAGAACATCCAAATTGGAGCATCAAATGAACACATTCATTGTGGTATCAGTAACAAAACAAAAGGCTTAACATACAAATGAGAGTTGACTTTAAGGTTATTGGTATATAGCTACTAGGAAAGTGTCTGCAAGAGCATTTCATTGGGGATGTGACTGACGTTAACTGGCTTCAGCAACTCTACCTGACAACTGAATAAACTTAAAGGTCCTGAGTGTGCTCATGCAGTTGGTGAGGTAACGTTGTCGGCTAATTGTATTAGATTACATCAGTAAATACAGATCAATCCATTTAGAGCTATGTGGAATGATTACAGGGATTACACATTTACCTCCAGGAAAAGATGTCTGTAGCCTCAATAATGTATCACTTTCTGAGGAATGAGAAAACAAGATAACACCTTATTTGATTGGAAGAATGATAGGTGGTGATATAGTATATAGCCCACCATAGTGTTTACAAAATTAGTTGTATGTTGTTTTGCTTTGTAAAATGGATCAAGGCACAGATGCTGATGTTAAGTGGCAGTGTTTATTATTGTTGCAACATTGCCCTCTGTAGGAAAGATATAGGAATGCCTGACATGTGGTAGAAAAAGACAGTCAGATCATTGTGTCAGTTCTGCATATTATATTTCTATGTCCAGATTTCCAAACTAAAAGGAAGCTGTATGACTGTTTCTGTTGATGCTCCAGCTTGGTCTTTTGAAGTGACATTTTAACAAATAAATAAAGCGAAGCCAGTTCAGAAGGGAAACCAGAGTGTGTTGGCATCAAATCAAATCAAACTATGAATACAACAAGTGTAGACCTTACCGTGAAATGCTTACTTACAAGCCCTTAACCAACAGTGCAGTTCAAGAAGAGTTAAGAAAATACTTACCAAATAAACTAAAGTAAAAAATAAACAATTCTAAAAAGTAGCACAATAACATAACAATAACGAGGCTATATACAGGGGGTACCGGTACCGAGTCAGTGTGCGGGGGTACAGGTTAGTTGAGGTAATTTGTACATGTAGGTAGGGGTGAAGTGACTATGCACAGATAATAAACAGTGAGTAGTAGCAGTGTAGAAAACAAATGGAGGGTTGGGGGGGTCAATGTAATAGTCCGGTGGCCATTTGATTAATTGTTCAGCAGTCTAATGGCTTGGGGGTAGAAGCTGTTAAGGAGCCTTTTGGTCCGAGACTTGGCTCTCCGGTACCGCTTGCCGTGCAGTAGCAGAGAAAACAGTCTATGACTTGGGTGACTGGAGTCTCTGACAATTTTATGGGCTTTCCTCTGACACTGCCTATTATATAGGTCCTGGATGGCAGGAAGCTTGGCCCCAGTGATGTACTGGGCCATACGCACTACACTCTGTAGCGCCTTACGGTTAAATGCCGAGCTGTTGCCATACCAGGTGGTGATGCAACCGGTCAGGATGCTCTCGATGGTGCAGCTGTAAAACCTTTTGAGGATCTGGGGACCCATGCAAAATCTTTTCAGTCTCCTGAGGGGGAAAAGGTTTTGTCGTGCCCTCTTCACGACTGTCGTGGTGTGTTTGGACCATGATAGTTTGTTGGTGATGTGGACACTACAGCCCCGTCGATGTTAATGGGGGCCTGTTCAGCCCGCCTTTTCCTGTAGTCCACGTTGAGGGAGAGGATGTTGTCCTGTCACCACACTGCCAGTTCTCTGACCTCCTCTCTATTGGCTGTCTCATCGTTGTCGGTGATGGTGTTGGAGTCGTGTTTGGCCACGCAGTCGTGGGTGAACAGGGAGGACAGGAGGGGACTAAGTACACACCACTGAGGGGCCCCAGTGTTGAGGATCAGCGTGGCAGACGTGTTGTTGCCTACCCTTACCACCTGGGAGCAGCCCATCAGGAAGTCCAGGATCCAGTTGCAGAGGGAGGTGTTTAGTCCCAGGATCCTTAGCTTAGTGATGAGCTTCGTGAGCACTATTGTGTTGAACGCTGAGCTGTAGTCAATGAACAGCATTCTCACATAGGTATGATCTAAGGCAGTGGTTCCCAAACTTTTTATAGTCCCGTACCCCTTCAAAACATTCAGCCTCCAGCTGCGTAACCCCTCTAGCACCAGGGTCAGCGCACTCTCATATGTTGTTTTTTGTCATCATTGTAAGCCTGCCACACACACACTATACGATACATTTATTAAACATAAGAATGAGTGTGAGTTTTTGTCACAACCCGGCTTGTGGGAAGTGACAGAGCTCTAATCGGACCAGGGCACAAATAATAACATAATAATAATCAATAATTTTGCTCTTTATTTAACCATCTTACATATAAAACCTTATTTGTTCATCGAAAATTGTGAATAACTCACCACAGGTTAATGAGAAGGGTATGCTTGAAAGGATGCACATAACTCTGCAATGTTGGGTTGTATTAGAGAGAGTCTCAGTCTTAAATCATTTTCCACACACAGTCTGTGCCTGTATTTAGTGAGGGCAGAGAATCCACTCTCACATAGGTACGTGGTTGCAAAGGGCATCAGTGTCTTAACAGCGCGATTTGCCAAGGCAGGATACTCTGAGCGCAGCCCAATCCAGAAATCTGACAGTAGTTTCTGATTAAATTACATTTTCACAGAACCGCTTGTTGCAATTGCGATGAGGCACTCTTGTTCAGATATCCGTAAGTGGACTGGAGGCAGGGAATGAAAGGGATAACGAATCCAGTTGTTTGCGTCATCCGTTTTGGGAAAGTACCTGCGTAATTGCACACCCAATCACTCAGGTGCTTCGCTATATCACATTTGACATTGTCCGTAAGCTTGAGTTCATTTGCACACAAAAAATCATACAATGATGGAAAGACCTGTGTGTTGTCCTTGTTAATGCAGACATAGAAGAGCTCCAACTTCTTAATCATAGCCTCAATTTTGTCCGGCACATTGAATATAGTTGCAGAGTCCCTGTAATCCTTGATTCAGATCATTCAGGCGAGAAAAAACATCACCCAGATAAGCCAGTCGTGTGAGAAACTCGTCATCATGCAAGCGGTCAGACAAGTGAAAATGATGGTCAGTAAAGAAAACTTTAAGCTCGTCTCTCAATTGGAAGCCAGTCATGTCTACCGACGTGAGTGCTACGGGGCAGTAATCATTTAGGCAGGTTACCTTTGCTTCCTTGGGAACAGGGACTATGGTGGTCTGCTTGAAACATGTAGGTATTACAGACTCAGTCAGGGAGAGATTGAACATGTCAGTGAAGACACACACTTGCCAGTTGGTCTGCGCATGCTTTGAGTACACGTCCTGATAATCCAATCCAATCTTAATCCAGTATTGACGCTTTGCTTGTTTGATGGTTCGTCTAAGGGCATAGCGGGATTTCTTATAAGCATCCGGATTAGTGTCCCACTCCTTGAAAGTGGCAGCTCTAGCCTTTAGCTCAATGCGGATGTTGCCTGTAATCCATGGCTGTAACGATTCTCGTCTGGTGAAGGAGAAGAGGACCAAAATGCAGCGTGGTAAGTGTTCGTCATAATTTAATATAAAACTGAACACTACACAAAATAACAACGATGAGAAAACGAAACAAGTCTGCAAGGTGAACAACACTACACAGAAAATAAACACCCACAACCAAATGGGAAACAGGCTACCTAAGTTGATTCTCAATCAGAGACAATGATCGACAGCTGCCTCTGATTGAGAACCATACCAAGCCAAAACACAGAAATACAATAACATAGAAAAAAAAAGCATAGACTGCCCACCCCAACTCACGCCCTGACCAAACTAACACAAAGACATAAAAAAGGAACTAAGGTCAGAACGTGACAGTACCCCCCCCCCCCCCAAAGGTGCGGACTCCGCCGCAAAACCTAACCATAGGGGAGGGTCTGGGTGGGCGTCTGTCCGCGGTGGCGGCTCTGGCGCGGGACGTGGACCCCACTCCACCATAGTCTTTGCCCGCTTACGTGGCGCCTTGGAGCGGCGACCCTCGCCGCCGACCTCGGACTGGGAACCCTTGCAGCGACCCGAATAGATGGGAGACTCCGGCAGCGCCGGACAGGCGGGAGACTCCGGCAGCACCCCAGTGAAGGGCGATCCCGGCAGCGCCGTATTGAAGGGCGACTCCGCAGCTCCTGACTGACGAGGGGCTCCGGCAGCTCCTGACTGACGGCGGTCCGGCAGCTCCTGACTGACGGGCGGCTCCGGCAGCTCCTGACTGACGGGCGGCTCCGGCAGCTCAGGACAGACGGGCGGCTCCGGCAGCTCAGGACAGACGGCGGCTCCGGAGCTCAGGACAGACGGGCGGCTCCGGCAGCTCAGGACAGACGGGCGGCTCCGGCAGCTCAGGACAGACGGCGCTCGCAGCTCAGGACAGACGGCGCTCGGCAGCTCAGACAACGGGCGGCTCCGGCAGCTCAGGACAGACGGCGGCTCGGCAGCTCAGGACAGACGGCGGCTCTGGCAGCTCAGGACAGACGGCGGCATCTGGCAGCTCCTGACTGACGGGCGGCTCTGGCAGCTCCTGACTGACGGACGGCTCTGGCAGCTCGGACAGACGGGCGGCTCTGGCAGCTCCTGACCGGAGGGCGACGCTGGAGGCTCCGGACTAGAGGCGTCGCTGGAGGCTCCGGACTAAAGGGCGACGCTGGAGGCTCCGGACTAGAAGGCGTTGCTGGAGGCTCCGGACTGACGTCCTTCGTTGGAGGCCTCACGCCATGGATCCTCACCGGAGGCTTCGTGCCATGGATCCTCACGTGGAGCTTCGTGCCATGGATCATCACCGGAGGCTCGTTCCATGGAGCATCACTGAGGCTTCGTGCCATGGATCATCACTGGAGGCTTCGTGCCATGGATCACACTGAAGGTTCGTGCCATGGATTATCACTGGAGGCTTCTTGCCATGGATTATCACTGGAATGGAGATACACACAGGAGGCCTGGTTCTGGGAGAAGGCACATGATGAGAAAACGAAACAGTTCTGCAAGGTGAACAGACACTACACAGAAAATAAACACCCACAACCAAAATGGGGAAAACAGGCTACCTAAGTATGATTCTCAATCAGAGACAATGATCGACAGCTGCCTCTGATTGAGAACCATACCAGGCCAAACACAGAAATACWATAACATAGAAAAAAGAACATAGACTGCCCACCCCAACTCACGCCCTGACCAAACTAACACAAAGACATAAAAAAGGAACTAAGGTCAGAACGTGACAATGGCTTCTGTTTGGGGTACGTACAGTCACTGTGGGGACGACGCTGTAGAAGCACTTACTGATGAAGACGATGACTGAGGTGGTATACTCCTCAATGCCATTGAATGAATCCTGGAACATATTTAAGTCTGTACTAGCAAAACAGTCCTGTAGCGTAGCATCCGCGTCATCTGACCACTTCTGTATTGAGCAAGTCACTGGTACTTCTTGCTTTAGTTTTTGCTTGTAAGCAGGAATCAGGAGGATATAATTATGGTCAGATTTGCCAAATGGAGGGTTGGGGGAGAGCTTTGTATGCATCTCTGTGTGTAAGGGGTGCGTACTGGCGGCAGAGAAGTCAGACGTAGGAGAGCAAAAACTGTGTTTCCAACAGCGCAGTTTAATAATAAAAACCCACCGGAAACCAGAACAATAAATAAATGGGTACAAAACCCGACGCACACCAGACATAACGTGCACAAGCACTTACAATAAACAATACCGGACAAGGACATGTGGGGAACAGAGGGCTAAATACACAACATGGAATTGATGGAATTGAAACCAGGTGTGTGGGAAGACAAGACAAAACAAATGGAAAATGAAAGGTGGATCGGCGATGGCCGGTGACGTCGACCGCCGAACGTCGCCCGGACAAGGAGAGGGACCGACTTCGGAGGAAGTCGTGACACTGTGTGTGGAGTAAAGGTGGTCTAGAGTTTTTTTCCTCTGGTTGCACATGTGATATGCTGGTAAAAATTTGGTAAAACCGATTTAAGTTTGCCTGCATTAAAGTCCCCGGCCACTTCTGGATGAGCATTTTCTTGTTTGCTTATGGCCTTATAGAGTTGGTTGAGTGCGGTCTTAGTGCCAGCATCGGTCTGTGGTGGTAAATAGACGGCTACGAATAATATAGATGAGAACTCGCTTGGTAGATAGTGTGGTCTACAGTTTATCATAAGGTACTCTACCTCAGGTGAGCAATACAGGTGAGCTGTTACTCGCTATGCTTGCTGTTTTCTGATATCCCAGGGTTCTGTGTTTCTTCATTCAGGGGATTTGGTATAGCATATCCTGCTCACTACCTGTAGTTATTTGATCATCTTTAAATGACGCTTCACTCTGGCAGTGAGCTACCCTGAAGGAGCAGAGCCTAATGCCAAGACATTGCATTGTACTCTTTTCTAGTATATGATTAAATGGTTAAACGTACACGTGGTGTTTCCTTTCTGAACTAGGCCTTACTGATACACATTAAATCAAGTTGACATACAGTATTTGAGAGAAGTAGCAAGGATTTTTTTTTTAAACTGTACCAGACTTAATTCAGTATATACAGTGGGGAGAACAAGTATTTGAAACACTGCCGATTTTGCAGGTTTTCCTACTTACAAAGCATGTAGAGGTCTGTAATTTTTATCATAGGTACACTTCAACTGTGAGAGACGGAATCTAAAACAAAATCCAGAAAATCACATTGTATGATTTTAAGTAATTAATTTGCATTTTATTGCATGACAATAGTATTTGAACATCAGAAAAGCAGAACTTAATATTTGGTACAGAAACCTTTGTTTGCAATTACAGAGATCATACGTTTCCTGTAGTTTTTGACAGGTTTGCACACACTGCAGCAGGGATTTTGTCCCACTCCTCCATACAGACCTTCTCCAGATCCTTCAGGTTTCAAAGACTGGCCACATAACATATAAAAATGTATGTGCATTTGTTGTGTGTACAAAGTTCAAGTTTTCCACCTGGTCCATCCCCAAAGACAGGCCCATGTGAAGAGACCTGCTACAGCTGCAGACATCTACTCCAGAAAACCGCCATCAGGGAGCAGATAGCAGTATGTATTTTTGCATTTTAATATAAGTATAGAGAACGCAGACTAAAACATTCAGGCAACAAGTCAAGTACTATCATATTTAACAACGAATGGTTTAGTTTCTATACATTGTTCTTCTGCTTCAAAACCTAAACCGAGTGTGTGTGAAAGACGTGTAAATCACGGTATGCTGGGTGGTGTTCTGTATATCTAGTCGAGACAGCTGCTCACCAGTAACGCCTCGATCACACCAACAGTGTTTTTGCGCAAAATGGCACGCAGCATCATCTCTGATATGTGTGCAACAAAAGTTCAACATTCACCTTCTGCTGCCATTTATGCCAAGCCTTCTACACATACAGTCGTGGCCAAAAGTTTTGAGAATGACACAAATATTAGTTTTACAAAGTCTGCTGCCTCAGTTTGTATGATGGCAATTTGCATATACTCCAGAATGTTTGAAGAGTGATCAGATGAATTGCAATTAATTGCAATGTCCCTCTTTGCCATGAAAATGAACTGAATCCCCAAAAAACATTTCCACTGCATTTCAGCCCTGCCACAAAAGGACCAGCTGACATCAATGTCAGTGATTCTCTCATTAACACAGGTGTGAGTGTTGACGAGGACAAAGCTGGAGATCACTCTGTCATGCTGATTGAGTTCGAATAACAGACTGGAAGCTTCAAAAGGAGGGTGGCGCTTGGAATCATTGTTCTTCCTCTGTCAATCATGTTAACTGCAAGGAAACACGTGCCGTCATCATTGCTTTGCAAAAAAGGGCTTCACAGGCAAGGATATTGCTGCCAGTAAGATTGCACCTAAATCAAACCATTTATCGAATCATCAAGAACTTCAAGGAGAGCGGTTCAATTGTTGTGAAGAAGGCTTCAGGGTGCCCAAGAAAGTCAGCAAGCGCCAGGACCGTCTCCTAAAGTTGATTCAGCTGCGGGATCCGGGCATCACCAGTACAGAGCTTGCTCAGGAATGGCAGCAGGCAGGTGTGAGTGCATCTGCAAGTACAGTGAGGTGAAGACTTTTGGAGGATCGCTGGTGTCAGAATGGAGCAAAGAAGCCACTTCTCTCCAAGAAAAACATCAGGGACAGACTGATATTCTGCAAAAGGTACAGGGATTGGGCTGCTGGACTGGGGTAAAGTCATTTCTCTTGATCAATCCCTTTCCGATTGTTTGGGGCATCCGGAAAAAAGCTTGTCCGGAAAAGACAAGGTGAGCGCTACCATCAGTCCTGTGTCATGCCAACAGTAAAGCATCCTGAGACCATTCATGTGTGGGTTGCTTCTCAGCCAAGGGAGTGGGCTCACTCACAATTTTGCCTAAGAACACAGCCATGAATAAGAAGAGTACAACACATCCTCCGAGAGCAACTTCTCCCAACCATCCAGGAACAGTTTGGTTGGACGAACAATGCGTTTTCCAGCATGATGGAGCACCTTGCCATAAGGCAAAAGTGATAACTAAGTGGCTCGGGGAACAAAACATCGATATTTTGGGTCCATGGCCAGGAAACTCCCCAGACCTTAATCCCATTGAGAACTTGTGGTCAATCCTCAAGAGGCGGGTGGACAAACAAAAACCCAGAAATTCTGACAAACTCCAAGCATTGATTATGCAAGAATGGGCTGCCATCAGTCAGGATGTGACCCAGAAATTAATTGACAGCATGCCAGGGCGGATTGCAGAGGTCTTGAAAAAGAAGGGCCAACACTGCAAATATTGACTCTTTGCATCAACTTCATGTAAATTGTCAATAAAAACCATTGACACTTATGAAATGCTTGTAATTATACTTCAGTATTCCATAGGAACTTCTGACAAAAATATCTAAAGACACTGAAGCAGCAAACTTTGTGAAAATTAATATTTGTGTCATTCTCAAAACTTTTGGCCACGACTGTACAGTTTGAAGCATATGTTCGATTATTCCAACTATGCACCACACAGAACACACTGAAACTGCCTCTGTAACACAATGCTGCAAGGCAAATGCAGCGTTCCATTGGAAATGAATGTACTTCTGGTGTACCAAAATGCATTTTCACTGTCAGTGTGATCGAGGTGGAATCTTAGTTCGGGGTGTGTCCAATCTGGACTATTTTAGATGGACAACCCATGCCGATGTTGAGATGTTCAATTGTGAAAAAAAGTGATGGTCCACAAAAATGAAACAAAAAATCAAAACTCTCCTCTTCTTCACCAGGTGAAAGCCAGTCTAATAATGAGTTTCCACCATATTATTTTTTACCTGTTAAGTATTTTCCAATCAACTTCAAATGCCTTCTCAGGTAGGGACAAAATGGTTGCTCGTGCCAGGCGTTCTGAGTTGGCTGAGGAGGGTCGAGCCGGATGCAACACAGATATCTGGCACTCCCTGACAAAGGACCTGGTGGAGGAGAGCATTCCCTGCGGGACACAGGAAATGAAGAGGAGGCCGTCCACAGCCAGGCAACACAGGCATGAATACTCCAGGTATGACCCTTGAACACAATAAGTTTGGGAGTAGGAAAGTGTCAAGTCATGCCAAGGTGACTGTGGTGCTGGCTTACTGTGATGATGATGATTAAGATGATGGTGATTGTGATGGTGATGATGGAAATGATGATGATGATGGTGATGGTGATGGTGGTGTTGGGATGTGCTAAACTTTGAACATTGAGATATTAAATGAATGATAGGAAATGAAAGAGACTGGGTTATGTTAGAAGTTAATGGTTCTCAGCAGAAAGAAGAAGGCTTTGGAATGTGTTTGATGGAGGAGAGGAGATAGATGTGTTGATACAGGGGAGACAGATGGACATCTGTGTATTAGACGAAAGAGGGGTTGAGGTCCGGAGGTGAGGACAGATTCTCTTAAGAGCGTAATAAATGATTGGAATCCTGTTACCCTCTTTATTAGCTTCCTGTAGAGCCATAAAATGTAAGGATTGGAGAGAAAGGGGAGTGTTTTAAGTAGGATGCATATAAACTGACAAGTCTGAAATCTTTTGCTGTCTGTTTTCAGCTGTACAGAACCTTTGGGGAATGATTAAACTTGGTTAAAGCTTCTATAGTGTCTGTGAGTTATTTACTCTGAAAAATAAGAACCTAACAGTGGTGATGAGGATGGAGGTGTGATGAGGATGGAGGTGTGATGAGGATGGAGGTGATGATGATGGAGGTGATGAGGATGGAGGTGATGAGGATGGAGGTGATGAGGATGGAGGTGATGAGGATGGTGATGATGTTGGAGGTGATTTTGATGGTGATGATGATGGAGGTAAATGAGGATGGAGGTGATGAGGATGGAGGTGATGATGGAGGTGATGATGATGGTGATGATGGASGTGATGATGGAGGTGATTATGAGGATGGAGATGAGGATGATGACTGCGGTGCTGTGCAATAGTGCCTCAGGCAGTGTGCGGATCACAGATGTCCAGCTGCAGGGTCAGTTAGTGAAGCTGGGGAACTCCTCCCAGAGAGAGCAGGACATCGGGGGGTTCCGTCTCCAGCAGAACGTAGCAGGACGTCCCATCGCAGAGTTCCGCTTCCCTCCCAGAACACTCCTCCAGCCAGCTAGCTCTGTTACGGTAGGCCTGTGATGAAAACACAGACATTAATCCTTCGGTGAACATTGGTATAGGTTGTCATAGTGTGTCATCTTTTGTTTACAAAAAAAGCCTCATTTAATTTTCAATTGAACAACTTAGTCAATCATTCTAAGAGGTGGTTTATGCTTTGACAGAGGTTTATGAAGTCGACTCAGTTTTGACTGTGATTTGTACTGTACTGTAAGGTTTGGTCTGAAGCCTCTGGAAGGAAGACACAGAGCCCAGTGGACTTCCTTTGGGTTGGGTTGGAGCGCATCATGTTGAGACCAGAGTGCACCACAGTCCTATGCAAAGACAATGGCCAAGTGAGAACACTGTGAGGGGTGAAGGATGATTGAGTGTTCTGCCCCTGTGGTTTGATAGACTGATAGTATATAATTGATCCAGGACTACATKATTTGCCCTTTATCACATAATTAATCTAAAAAATAAATGTCCTACAAGTCTCTTGTATGTTAGCATTGAATGTGCTGTATACATAACATGTAATGATCTGCATACTCTGGTGGGTGGCTAGGCCATAGCATGGTACACACCTGCACGCTGTACTGGGATAAAGCCACACCAGGCCTGGGCAGAGCATCATGAAAAKGTGGAGAGCTGCAGAGAGGACACTTTGTCCTGTGAAGAGGAAAGCATCCCTGCTACAGAGAACAACAGCCCTGACAACACACCCTTTCTTCTGATTAAAAGGTCATGTGTATTCAAATGAAACATTCAATTAATGCCCTGTTGACGTACCATTAGAACAAGAATTGATTGAAGCATCACATAAAGTGATACTATTTCTTTAATGCTAGTGGTTTGATTTTCCTACAGGAAGAAGCATGTGTTTAGGGTGTGCCAAAGTCCGTGGACCCAGAACCCTTCATCTATAACCCATCCTTCCTGCTCCCCCTGTGCTCTGCTAGACTTCCGGGCCCAGCACCAGAGCAACCCTGCAAGGAAACACACCGGTACAGATCTCCATAGTTGAAGTCAGAACTCTTACTCCATCATTGAATTGAATTACTTTTTTTTCTGATTCCTTAATTGAATTTAGAATGCGTGACACATTGAACTTGAGATATAAGTGTATCATAGTATGGTTCTCAAAGTCAAACTATGTGTGTACCATCACATGCAGCCAGAGTCCAGGCCAGAAGACCTGCCACCCTACGTTCCCAGCGGACTGGAGTGGGGGGAGGGCCTGTTCGATCAGCAGGGGTATGTAGATATTACACATGCTATTTTTTCTTGCTGCTGACACTGAACAATGTTACTGGTAATTTTGTGGATAGAGAAACTATATGATTCAGTAGGGGACAATTCAAAGTCAGTGTTAGTAACATCCCACTGGGCACAGATATCAATTCAATGTTTATTTAACTGAAATGACGTGGAAACAATGTTTATTCAACCAGTGTGTGCCGAGTGGGATGACCATTACCCAGAGTACAGTAAACATATGGCTGCTTTGTGTGTTGTGTGTCAGCCCTGTGTAGGAGGCATGATGTTCCTTGGCTCTCAGCCCCCCTGCGCCTCCCCCCTCCAGCAGTACCGCACTGCAGCTAAACTACACAGCCACAACATAGATGCATGAAAGTCAAAGAGGTAGCTACTGCTGCACAGGCACATGACTGTCCAGGGACTACGGACATGAAACCACCTTGGGCAAGCAGCAGAAACAGAGCCCCACTCTAATCTTCATCTGTTTCATTAGATCTATTTAACAGAAGATCCTCTGTACTGTCAGCTTTGGCATCTATTGGTTGCCTGTTTAAAAATAAAATACATTGTACATGGTTAAATAGTCACAAATGGCAATATTATTCAATTGGATAAAATAAAATAGTATTTTAATAGGCAGGTTGCAAGTTGGGATGTATTTTATTTTCCTCCAGGTCAAAGAGGTGTAAGAAATTCATATGTATTATTCTCAATAAAAAGTCTAACTATAACCTGTCCTTTATCAAAAAGCATTCCATGTAATTTAAAAAGACAGTCAATTGACAAGGTCAAGAAGGTGCTTCTACATCTGCATTGTTTGGGGTTTTAGGCTGGGTTTCTGTATAGCACTTTGAGACATCTGCTGATGTAAAAAGGGCTTTATAAACACATTTGATTAATTGATTGAACCAAACCAAGACAAAAACACAGAGGATGGAACAGGGTCGAGGGGAAGCACTACAACAGTGTAAGTGGATCTAGAACTGTCAATCACATCAATCATCCAAATTCCATCTCCTGGTTTTTCTCACATAACAAAACAACAACTCCCCAATACTAACTCTAACCCCCCTCTCAGGAACTTTATATTTGTTCTTTATATTATCAAGTTAGAAATTATACTACAAACAAAAATGATGTATTTAATTTATTATTGTAATCTTTAAAACATAGGCCCCAGCCCTCCCCAATAGTAAAGCTGGAATCAAACATTGTAGATAAAGAGCGGCTTCGCAGCAGGACTCCTAAATGAAGTGTCAACTCCCTTCATCCATGTCACGATTTTAAGCAAATCAATTTTCTCCAGCTTTCCCAAGTGATTTCCTTCCTATTTTCATTGACCCCCTTGTGCATAGAGCACTGGCTCTATACACTCACTGGACTCTACCCACACACTCACACATACTATACTGACACACACACCACACACACACACACACACACACCACACCACACACACACACACACACACACACACACACACACACACACACACACACACAGACACTTCGCATACACTGCTGCTACTCTGTTTACTATCCATCCTGATTGTCTAGTCACTTTTACCCCTACCTACATATACATATTACCTCGATTACCTCGTACCTCTGCACATTGAGTCGGTACAGGTACTCCTTGTATATAGCCTCGTTATTTTATTGTGTTACTGTTTCCTTCATTTTTTCCCAATTTTTTCCTACTTTTTAACTAGGTATTGTTGGGAAAGGGCTCGTAAGTAAGCACAGTAAAGCCTACACCTGTTGTATTCAGCGCATTTGACAAATACAATTTGATTTTAAATGTACTTTATTCTATGACGTTCAGTCAACACAGAGCCACAGATGATCCACAACCAGGACCAACCCAAAACCCAGCACAGAGGTCCTCAGTGAATGTGGTCTGGACTCTGTGGAGGAGGGTCATTGTGTGTGTGTATGTGTATGTGTGTCGGTATTACTTACTCTCCAAGAACTCCACTCTGGTCTTGGGCTCATGATGATAATGTACTTCAGCGGCAGCCGCTACTATATAGAGTAGGGAGATACATTGAGTAATCCATGTTTAATTAAGAAGCATTCTACACAAATATATACAAAATTAAACCAAGATTAAATATTCATTCATTGTGTGTATTACTCACATTCTGGTCTTGGGCTGAGGACACAGACTTCGGAGACAGCCGTTACTATACAGGATAGGCAGACAAATYGATGTATTCATTTATAATCAAGAAGCATTTAACAGAAAGTTAACCAAATATTTTATCTTCACTATATCTGTAACACTTACCTTTTCCAGGTATCTGGACCATTTCCTCCTTCAATACATCCTCCAGTCGCTCCATCATTCCAGAGATGGAGTTCTTCACTTCCTCAAAGGAGAAGTGTTGGTTGGCAGTGATATAGGGTAAGAGCTCAGATCCAGGAGCCACACAAAGAGACTGGAAAGTCTACAGCGAGAGAGAGTGAGAGGAAGAATAGACAATAAGAAAATATGAAGAATTCTGGAGCTCAGAGGTTATATGTTGTGTAGAAGTAAGGAATCCTGGGTCATGTTTGATGGGCACAAACGGGGAACATATTATGACATAAAAATAAACATTCTTATTGAACAAGCTCGGGTAGTTTCGTGCCTAGCTCTGAACACCACCCTGCCACTGTGGATAGAAAGAGGAAATTATCCTCTGTTGGTGCGAGCTGCTCCAGATTCTTGTCTCTCCTCTTCAGCTCAGCTATCTCCTGCTCCAGTCGCTCCAGGAGTCCTTCAGCCTGGCTTACTGACACCCTCTGGTGGGCGCTGATCAGCTCCTTCACCTCACAGCGCCTTCTCTCAATGGAGCAGATCAGCTCAGCAAAGACCAGCTCACAGTACTCCACTACTGCCTGTGCAGAAAGCTGTTACGAGAGAAGAAGAGAGAAGGAAGGGGGGCCATTTTAACCAGCACATTCACTCTGCTCTCACCTAGTCCCATAGAGATAGATAGAGCACTCCTCTTTGCATCTGTGTCATTTTAGTGTCTGTGACAGAATGGGCAGCGCAATTGAGTTAGTCTCCATTTTGAAGTAGTACATTTTTTTCCTCACAATTGGCTAATCCCTCCTGATGACCCAGTTGGACATGACTCCAACAAAGTCACCAGGAGGGATCAGCCAATGAAGTTAGAAGTCCGGCCCAGTTAACTACATTAAAATGGTGGAAGCCCTCTATGGCGCTGCCCACGCTAATTCGGCCTTTTGGCCACTAGAGGCCTCTATCATTCTCTATGGTCTATCACACCCCAGACAATCTGTCTGTTCCCTATAGTGTGTCCCAGTGGTATTAGGCTCCTCCCTGGTTTTAGTTCAGGAATAGTACGTAACTTTCTGCAAAATAAATGTACATACTCTAAATGGTTAATAAATACTGACTGAAAGGGACAACACCGCCTGTCTTATGTCCTGCATCTCCTTCTCTCTCACACAGATTGTCAGCCCGACTTGCTGCCGTTTCTCCCTCATCTGCCCCTGTAGAGAATAACATTTTCAAATGATTACCAAAATGAAAACAGTTTTCATAATAGACCAAGTTATGTTTTTGAGTGGGGAAATAGTTATTGAACTACACTTGTCATATGGCAACACAATTATTATGCTAAACAAATCACTTAGACTAATTTAACTGATAAATGAGTGCCTTCAAGACAAAAAGGTTACGATAGTTCAGAGTTCATGCCTCTGCAGTGTATGTAAATGAGTGACCTTTGACTTTTGAGGATACGGTCTGGATGTTATCTGGCCCGTCCTGCTGTTTACTGTAATCTACTCCATCCTTTGTTTGTTTTAAAATGATTTTGTTGTGACAGCCTATTTTGTCTAACATAGTTGGTTTTTGACTCTATCATCAGTCAATTTGAAAGCAGAATAGAGAATTTACAAATAAGAACCTAATTGTGGATTATGTGATACTGAACCCAGAGTGTGTGTCACTGGAACAGCTCAACTTTGGAGTTGGCTGGAATTTCCTGCTCTTCCAGTTTCTGGCAAAACAGTCAGCAATAACGAAGCTGATCTCTAAATATAATACATTATAGATGGCAGTATTATGTTCAAGATCCATAGGCCTACCTGTTTCTCAGTCCTCTCTGCTGCTGTGGCTGTGTCATCATGATCATACTTCACATCTTCAGGTCCAGGGAAACAAGAATCAGAGGGAACCGTTTTGAAATCGGTCTTCAATTTCTCTACCAACTCAGCCAGCAGAATGTTTCTGTTCAGAGCAGGTCTTGGGGTTTGAGTTTGAGTTTATTTTTACAGGGACAGTGCACATTAAAACCTGTTGAGGATAGGGGGTGCTGTTTTCACTTTTGGGGAAAATCGTTCAAAATTTAAACGGCCTCGTACTCAATTCTTGCTCGTACAATATGCATATTATTATTACTATTGGATAGAAAACACTCTCTAGTTTCTAAAACCGTTTGAATTTTGTCTGTGGGTCAAACACAACTCATTTGGCAGCACACTTTGTGACCAGGAAGTGGAAAGTCTGAAATCGATGCTGTGTTCAAGTCGCTGCCTATAAATGGGCATGATACGTATGACTATACGTGCACGTCATACACATACACCTATCCCCTGGATGGGTCAAGAGGAAGTGAGAGGACAAAAAGGAGTGATTATCTCTGTCTGACGTTGAATAGCCTCTTGGAACAACGTGTCCCCCATTTTCTGTTGTTCTGCAAGCGCGTGGGGGACCTGCTATTGCCTACTGGAAAACCTGTCGTGGTATGGGCGAATATGAGCTCCGGCTTTTGAATTTAAATTTTGATAACATGTTAACAATATCATCCTTAAAGGTATGTGTTTTTTCATATAGTTTCATTAGATTATTGAACTTTATTCGGACGTTCGGCGTGTTGCCGTTGTTCGACTTTGTTTGACGTTGGAGAGCTTACGCTGCATGGCCAGTGGCTTGCAATTCAAGAGGGAAAAAAGAACGTTCTGAATCCAAAACAACGACGTTTGGACAAAGGACCCATTGTACAACATTCTGATAGAAGATTCAGCAAAAGAGGAACCATTTTGTATAGCCAATTTCATATATCTGTCGAACTGTGTAATAGTAGCATTGCCGCTCAGGTTTTGTTATTCCCTTACCATACTAAGTTCATTAGTTCGTAATGAAGATATTTTTTAGAATTCTAACACTGCGATTGCATTAAGAACTAATGGATCTATCGTTTCCTATACAACAATGTATTTTTTTGTAATGTTTATTGATTAGGCTATTTGTGTCAGCAATAGGTAGGTCTAATAGAAATATCTGCACATTCTGCGGAAAGATGCTACGTGTTAGCACGTTATGCTACGTTGTATAACCACGGATTTCAGCTTAAATATGCCACAATTTTCGAACAAAAACATATAAGTTATGTATAACCTGATGTTAAGGGCTGTCATCTGAGGAAGGTTATGAAGTTAGTGACCAATTAATATATTTTGCTGGTTTTATTCGCTAACGCTAACGTGCCTATTGCTATTCTGCTAACGTGCCTGATGAATATGAATGCGGTTGTGTGGTAGGCTATATTGTAGTTAAGCTAATATTAATGGCTATATTGTTTTCGCTGCTAAAACACTTAGAAAATCTGAAATATTTGGCTGTATTTCACAAATCTTTGTGTCTTTATTTGCTATACACCATGCTATTTTCCCAGAAATGTTTTTATGATGAGTATTTCGTATGTCACGTTGGTTCTGTAATTATTTCTGGCTGCTTTCGGTGCAATTTCTGATTGTAAGCCGCAATGTAAACTAGGATTATACCTGAAAATATGCACATTTTTCGAACAAAACATTAGATTTATTGTATACACATGTTTATAGAGACTGTCATCTGATTAGTTGTTTCTTGGTTTCTTTGGTTTGTTCTAGGTTAGTTTAGGTTGATTTTGATTTTGCTTCCTGTTGCTGTGAAAAATGTCTTGTGCTTTTTTCTATTGTTGGTGCTAACATAAAAATATATTGTGTTTTCCCTGTAAACATTTTAAAAATCGGACATGTTGGCTTGGATTCACAAGATGTGTATCTTTCATTAGCTGTATTGGACTTGTTAATGTGGAAAGTTAAATATTTTCTAAAAAAATATTTTGTGATATTTACTCGGCCGGCTGATGAACACACTAATTTCTCAAGGTGTGATATTATAGTAATAGTTGTGGGAGCTGAGTTCCGCTACCAACAGAATAGCACAGGAAACAGGAGCACAGGACATTTTTCACAGCACAGGAAGCAAAATCAATCAACCAAAACTAACCTAGAACAAACCAAAAGAAACCAAGAAACCACTTAATTCAGATGACAGTCTTATAACATGTTATACAATAAATCTATGTTTTTGTGGGGTCGAAAAAACGTGCATATTTAAGGGTATAAATATAGGTTTACAGGCGGCTACAATCAGAAATTGACAAAGCAGCCAGACTAATTACAGACACCAAACTGGACATACCCGAAATAGCCTCATTCATAAACATTTCTGAAAATACATGGATAGCAAATTAAAAACCAAAGATCTTGTGCAATACAGCCATATTCAGATTTCTAAGGTGCGTATTTACAAGGCTTAAGCGAAAACAACCAAATCAAAATAAG
>NW_019942601.1:1191651-1199230 GCF_002910315.2 Salvelinus sp. IW2-2015 | reverse complement strand
TCCTCAGAATTGAGTGGAGGTGTTTCTCAGCAGTAAGTCGACTTCGCTGTGTTGCATGTTTTTGTTCAGGTTCATCAAAAGAACAGTTGTCTCACACCAGTATGTCTGCAAACATAGACACCGTTTTGAGCGCCTTGATCCGCAGCTGGGGCATTGGTGGTCCGGGGAGGAACACGGGCGAACTCCGCAGCACCCACTGCCCGCATATTTTTTGCCCTCAGATGCGATTCAATTTGCATTTTGCGGGTCACTCAACTTCCATTATGAGGTTTGGTGGTTGAGCTTTCCACGTCAACAGCCATAAATGGCATGTTTAGGCCCGTAGCAGTTCCAACCTGCTTTTTTTTGTGCTTCAAAGTCATGCAAAATCCGGCGTCGTGAAGTTCTTCGCGGCAAGGCATACCTATTTTATCAGTCAACTGTGCGCTCTGTTGGAACGCTTCTGGTTAGAGGAGCTTCTCTTTCATGGTCTGGCAGCTTTGGGAAAGTGCTCAAATTTTCTTTCTCTGCATCTGCTGTCTCGCACAAAGTCAGATTGGGTTTTAGAATGCCTCACTTGGTCTTGTATCATATCAGAGATGGACAATGATCCCGACCACTGCAAGCTTGCAAGTTCATTGCATTCGATGACTCCGTAATGTCCACAGATAAGCCATTTTCACACAGAACATTTCGTCTCGGAGTTTGTGTTGTGGCTTTCCTCTTGCTGTCTCAAGAACAGACAAATCGTCCTCACGAAGCGAAAACACATTCTTTTTCGAAAAGGGGCAACCCCCTTTTCCCTGTGGGAGCCGCCCTGGGCTTTAAAAAAAGGGGCCCAATTGGCGATTATGCAAATCACATGCTCCGTTTCTAACTCCGTCAGAACATGCCTTAACTGCGGTGATTTCAAACTTTGGCTCTGATAAAGTTAACTGTGCCGTGATGATGTCATTAACATGTCTCCATTTTCAAGGCTTTACCGTCACAAACGCTGTCCTGGTGTATGATTACAATGATAATGCTGTCTAGCTCCTGTCGCGTTTTCCCTCTGCATCTTTTTCCCGTATCTTTCGCTCCCAGCTCCGCCTGTGTTCCACATAATCGCGGTGCTCCGCTCGGTCTGTCAAACCCACGAGTTTTTCCCAAGGACAGCTCCCTTCAATTTACAACTCGACACCTCTTCATACTAGAATCCATGCCCCGTAGTTCGTGCCAATGCAATAGGACGGTAAAGCCAAAACTCTCGTCTCGTTACGCTTAGGCTGGAGCTCCACTCCCGCGGATGATAATTGACAAATGGGCAATGTCAGAATGCTCGGTGCTCTCTCCATCTCAGCCAGTGCCAATATGCAATGAATTCTTTTCGCCTTTTCGACAAGTTGCCTTATTGTTGTAATTGGGACAACTGGTCTACTCTCCGGCAATTGGGTGTTTCTGCCTGCTCAGACTCACATCTTACAAAGAGTTGCCTTCATTATTTTCTGGGCAAACTTCGTCAAAACGTTTAATCATGCAGTTTTTGATGAGCTATTCGCCCTCCGTAATGGCGGGACTGATTTTACGCGATTGCTCTTCTGCGCCAATAAAACTGGCTCTTGAGAGCAGCCTGGCTCTTTGATTTGGCGTATTTTAACAGAGCCTCGTTTTGCGAGAGTTTGAGGCGCTCGTTTAATTCTCTGCCTTTTGTAGTCAGTCTTTGTGTCCATGGTCCATATTGTTTCTTCCGCTGGTTTATTTCCGTTTTAATGTCGTCTCATGAATGTACTTAACCATTCTACCATCTTTACAGACGCTCATACACTTTCTCCACACAGAAGACACTACAGTTTTCCAGCTAACCTCCCAGTGATCATATACTCCGACTCCACCTTGTTTTGAAAACCCCCGGTTCTCAGTGGTCCACCTTCCGTTTTGGCCATTTTTGATGGGTTATTTCTGAAAGTTAATTTTAACTGTGGGTGATTGCTGAACGGACTGGCTGTGGCCAATTTAAATATTGAAAATGAGCAGCCTACTGGCTCGCCGCGCGTCACCGTTGCATTCGTGGTGAAATGTAGTATTGGTGCGTGTAAAAGAATCTGCGGTGCTGCCCGGCTTGCGTGCGGTTCTGCGGGCTTCGGTTCTAATATAAATCAAGATCATACCCAGGGCCGTAAAAAACTTCTCAGCGGCGCCGGCTATTGTGGGCCCGCGGGATTGACTCTGACATTATATGCTCTCTCAGGGATGGAAGGCATACAGCCCCTAGTTCCTCTCTACAGAGGGTAGACCGGCATCAGCCTCTAGACTCTTCTACAGGGGTGGACCACAGGCATCAGCCTAGTAGCTCTCTACAGGGGTGGCACCATGTGCATTAGGCCTCTGTCTCTCTACAGGGGTGGACCACATTAGCCTCTAGTCTCTCTACGGAGGTGGAACTAGGCATCGGCCTCGTAGTCTCTCTTACAGGGGTGGACCAGGCATCAGCCCCTAGCTCTCTCTAGCGATGATTGTACAGGCATCAGCCTCCAGTCTGCTCTACATGACCAGGTAGCCCTATCTCTCTACAGGCGTATCCGCATACCTCTAGTAACTCTCTACAGGGGTGGACAGGCATGCACCTCTGAGTCTCTCTAACAGGGGACCAGGCATCTTAGCCTTCTAGTCTCTCTACAGGGTGGACCAGGCATTAGCCTCTAGTCTCTCTACAGGTGTGGACCAGACCAGCGAGCTAAGGTAGGACCTATGCCATAGTGTGGACAGCCTTCCATGTACTCTCTAACTGAGGTAGGACCAGCATCAGCCTCCAGTCTCTCTGACCAGTGGTAGACCAGGCATCAGCCCCTAGTCTCTCTACTAGGGTGACAGGCATTACCAGTGTCTCTCAACGTGCCGCATTGGGGTGGTTCCTGTTCTCTCTACCAGAGGTGGACCAGGCATCAGCCGTAGTGCTCTCTACAGGGATGGACTAGCGCATCAGCCCCTGTTTCTACAGGGGTTGGACCAGCTGCATCAGCTGCTAGTCTCTCTACAGGGAGTGGCCAGGCAATCAGCCCTTGTCCTCTTACAGAGGTGGACCAGTGCTCAGCACCTTGTCTCTCCTAAGGTAGAAGGCACGAGCTCTCTAGGGGGACCAACGGCATCGCCTCCATCTCTCTCAGGGCGACGCCCCCCAGCTGTTACTGATGACCGGCATTCAGCCCTAGCTCTTCTCAGAGGTGGGACCAGGCTATCAGGCCTCTAGACTCTCTACGGGGTGACCAGGCATTCAGCCTCCTAGTCTCTCTACAGGGTTGGACAGGCATCAGCCTCTAGTCCTGCTCTCATGCGGCGGACCAGGGCACTCATGCCTAATCTAGTCTCTCTTAACAGGGTGCGTTGGACCAGGGCATCAGCCTCTAGCTCTCTACAGGGTGCGGACCAGGTGTGATGCTTAACTTGTTCTGACGGCCTCTCTGGGAGAGACAGGGAAAGGTTCTCATTCCGTGATCATTGTCTAGGCACGGGCAGCACAGGCAACACCACAATAACTATCACCACCAATGTGTTTACCTAACCCAACACTCAGTGTATTGGTACAACATGATTATAGAATAATGTGCTACCACACATACTCACTGGTTATTGATGGATTATATGCACTTGACAGGCAGGCGGAAGTTCGATAATAAACGGATTATAATGACTGACAGGCAGATCAGCGATAGATCTAACAGCGATTTATCATGACTTGCACAGGTCAACAGGATAGATATAAACAGAGAGTCTTGACTGACAGGCACAGGACTAGATAATAAACAGATTACTATGATCGAAGGCAACAGGATAGATAATAAACAGGATTATATGATGACAAGGCTACAGAGACTAGAATAATAACAAGGTTATATTGACAGGCAACGGATAGATTAATAACAGGAGTCTATGACTGACGGGCAACACGGATAGATATAAAGGCTTATAATGGCTGAACAGGCTCAACGAGGATAGTAATTAACCAGTGATTTATATGACTGACAGTAACGGATAGATAATAGAACAGGATCTATGCTGAAGGCAAGATAGCATAATACGGATTATCTGACTCTGACAGCGCAAGCAGATATGTATGATAATAAACAGGAGTCTATGACTGACAGGCAACAGGATAGATAATAAACAGGATTATATGACTGACAGGCAACAGGATAGATAATAAACAGGAGAGGTATGACTGACAGGCAACAGGATAGATAATAAACAGGATTATATGACTGACAGGCAACAGGATAGATAATAAACAGGATTCTATGACTGACAGGCAACAGGATAGATAATAAACAGGATTCTATGACTGATATGTTCATTGGTTCAAAATGAGGAATGAAGCATGTCTGTATGTTTACCATAAAACATTAACGGAAAATAGTTTTTAAAGAGAATCAAGATTGAAAAACTACTCATGCTAGAAAAATTGATGTTTAGAATAGTCAAATCACTATCCTACTCCACTGTGATTCCAAAAACATTCTTCCATACAGCCCACAAACAAACCTCCCATTAGGATTCATTGGGATAGTCCAGTCTCATATATACCAAGGTGCTAACAACCTTAAATGATCTTTGAGAGAGTCATGGGAGGATATGGAATTTGCCCGCCCGCCACTCGAGTGACAGTAAAACGGCAAAAAAGAAACAACCAGATTTCATATTAAATCGGGGGATGAACAATGGGGAGCAGTGAAGCCTCGACACTACCTTCAATTTGGTTTCGGTGAAGGGGGGAGGGGATTCCCGGATGCACCACACTCTCCCCGGTGACCAATGAGACGCCTCGGGGGCTGACAGACGCTTATTGACGGAGCCGGAAAGAAAATGACACAGTGACAAATGTATCACTGTTTGTGTTGTGAGAAGGGGTTACAAAAATTGCAAGGTAAACCCACAATAACTCCAATAACATKTCATAGTGTGGAGACTCCCAAATGAACATTCAAATTAGCTTATTTTCATGTGTAAACATGAGACCCCCCCCAAAATACTTTATTGTTAGATACACCGGAGAGGTGCAGTGAAATGTGTTGTTTTACAAGGTCAGCCATAGTAGTACGGCACCCCTGGAGCAAATTAGCGTTCAGTGCCTTGCTCAAGGGCACATCGGCAGATTCTTCACCTTCTGGGGTATTTAAACCAGCTACCTTTCGGATTCTGGCCCAACACTCTAACCGCTAGGCTACCTACCTCTAACCGCTAGGCTACCTACCTCTAACCTACCTACCTCTAACCGCTAGGCTACCTACCTCTAACCACTAGGCTACCTACCTCTAGAGGTAGGTCCTAGCGGTTAGAGGTAGTAAATAGCCTAGTGGTTTAGAGGTAGGTAGCCTAGCGGTTAGGGTAGGTAGTTAGAGGTAGGTAGTTAGCGTTAGAGGTAGGTAGCCTGGCGGTTAGAGTGTTGGGCCAGATATCCGAAGGTAGCTGGTTAAATACCCCAGAAGGTGAAGAATCTGCCGATGTGCCCTTGAGCAAGGCACTGAACGCTAATTTGCTCCAGGGTGCCGTACTACTATGGCTGACCTTGTAAACAACACATTTCACTGCACCTCTCCGGTGTATCTAACAATAAAGTATTTTGGGGGGGGTCTCATGTTCACATAAAAATAGACAATTATGCTAATTGAATGTTCATTTGGGAGTCTCCACACTATGAAATGTTATTGGAGTTATTGTGGGTTTACCTTGCAATTTTGTAACCCTCTCCACAAACACAAGTGATACATTTGTCACTGTGATTTTTTCCGGCTCCGTCAATAAGCGTCTGTCAGCCCCCGAGGCGTCTCATTGGTCACCGGGAGAGTGTGGTGCATCCGGGAATCCCCTCCCCCTTCACCGAAACCAAATTGAAGGTAGTGTCGAGGCTTCACTGCTCCCATTGTTCATCCCCCGATTAATATGAAATCTGGTTGTTTCTTTTTTGCGTTTTACTGTCACTCGAGTGCGGGCGGGCAAATTCCATATCCTCCTCATGCTCTCTCAAAGATCATTTAAGGTTGTTAGCACCTGGTATATGAGACTGGACTATCCCAATGATCCTAATGGGAGGTTTGTTTGTGGGCTGTATGGAAGAATGTTTTTTGGATCACAGTGGAGTAGTAGTGATTTGACTATTCTAAACATCAATTTTTCTAGCATGAGTAGTTTTTCAATCTTGATTCTCTTAAAAACTATTTTCCGTTAATGTTTTATGGTAAACATACAGACATGCTTCATTCCTCATTTTTGAACCAATGAACATATCAGTCATAGAATCCTGTTTATTATCTATCCTGTTCCTGTCAGTCATAGAATCCTGTTTATTATCTATCCTGTTGCTGTCATCATATATCCTGTTATTACTATCCTGTTGCCTGTCAGTCATACCTCTCCTGTTTATTATCTATCCTGTTGCCTGTCAGTCATATAATCCTGTTTATTATCTATCTCTGTTGCCTGTCAGTCATGACTCCTGTTTATTATCTAATCTGTTGCCTGTCAGTCATATAATCCTGTTTATCTATCCTGTTGCCTGTCAGTCCATAGACTCCTGTTTATTATCTACCTGTTACCTGTCAGTCATATAATCCTGTTTATTATCTATCCTGTTGCCTGTCAGTCATATATACCTGTTTATTATCTATCCTGTTTGCCCTGTCAGTCATAGACTCCTGTTTAATTATAATCTATCCTGTTCCTGTCAGTCATATAATCCTGTTTATTATCTATCCTGTTACTGTCAGTCATATAATCCTGTTTATTACTATCTGTTGCCTGTCCAGTCATATAATCCTGTTTATGATCTATCCTGTTGCTGTCAGTCATAGACTCCTGTTTATTACTATCCTGTTGCCTGTCAAGTCATATAATCCTGTTTATTATCTATCCTGCTGCCTGTCATCATATAATCTGTTATTTATCTATCTGCTGGCCTGTAACGTATTATCCAGTAACCAGTTGAGTTTGTGTGTGGGTAGCATTATCTATAGTCATTGTGTTACCAATACACTGTTTGGGTGGTAACACATGTGGGTGTAATAGTAATTGTGTTGTCTGTGTGCTGCTAGACAATGATAGGATGAGACCCTTTCCTGTCTCTCAGAGAGCCTGTCAGACAATTAAGGGCTTGGTCAACCCTTGGTCCCTCCCTGTGCAGAGAGGCCACATATGAAAAATGGCTGATGCCTGGTCCACCCTAACTGGGTAGAGAGGCCTATGAGGGAGGCTGATGCCTGGTTCCAGCGCCTGACCTGTAGAGAGACTAGAGGGCTGATGCCTGGTCCACCTTAGAGAGACTAGAGGCTGAGCCTGGTCCACCCTGTAAGAGGTCTAGAGGCTATGCCTGGTTCCACCTCTAAGGAGACTAGGGTCCTGATGCTGGTCATCCTGTAGAGAGACTAGGGTTTTTTGATCGCTGCCGGTCCACCCTGTAGAGAGATAGGCTGATGGCCTTGGTCACCCTGTAAGAGACTAGGTGCTGATGCCTGGTCCACCTCCTGTAGAGAGACTATAGGGCTGGATTGCTGGTCGTAGAGAGCCTGGCTGTGCCGTTACCACGAGACCAACAAAGAGCTAGCCTGGTACAACCCTGTAGAGGAACTAGAGG
>NW_019942601.1:1183810-1187595 GCF_002910315.2 Salvelinus sp. IW2-2015 | reverse complement strand
CTACCTCTAACCGCTAGGCTACCTACCTCTAACCGCTAGGCTACCTACCTCTAACCGCTAGGCTACCTACCTCTAACCGCTAGGCTACCTACCTCCACAGGAGGTCCATGATGCACGACACCACATCGATCACCACACTCCCATCACAACATTTGAGAGAACAGTGTTGGTTGCCAACTCCTGATACTTGCCATTCCTTCTAGACAACCCGTGCCTTTTCATTGCCCTGACAGGTTTAAAATATCACAAAACTATCTGTGATGCCTGTCAACAAAGGCCCGGTTTCAGATCTGTTCAATCTCAATCATGTGTATTGATAAAGTGCGGCAGAAAGAGAGAGAGATGCATAGAGAGAGAAAGAGAGAGAGAGAGAGAGAGACAGAGAGAGAGAGACAGAGAGAGAGACAGAGAGAGAGGAGACAGAAAGAGACAGAGAGAGAATAAAGAAAGCCCAGAGCCATACATAATGTATGCTGAGAACGAACCCAAAAGAGATTACAGGCATTCGTCTGCCCCCGTGGAAAAAAGGGAACAGGGATTTATGCAAATTGCGGTGGCGTAATTGCGAAAGGAATATCAATGGAGTAATTACTGTTACACGACGGGCCGCTCTCTGCCTCCTAAACATCAAGTAGCCCAGACTCCTCCTCATGTCAATCATTCTCTCCAGGGAGAGAGAGGGCAGAGAGAAAAAGGCAGGGAAGGTGCTCCTTTGGAGTAGAAAGAGAGGAGAGAGACAGAGATAGACAGGAGAGAGACAGGAGAGAGACAGGAGAGAGACCGAGAGCGACAGAGAGCGAGAGAAGAAAGAGAGAGAAGAAAGAGAGAGAAAGAGAAGAGAGGAGAGAGCGAGAAGGAGTGAGGGAGGTGCTCCTCGGAGAGAGGGAGAGAAGCTAATAATGTTGGTGGTTGAGAGCAGGCATGGCTTGGACAACCCCTCGGGGTCCTGTGTGCCGTCTCAGACTGCTAAATGCCGGCCGGGCTCCCAGGAGAGGCCCACGGCACTAATAAAATGATTAAAGGAGAGAGGAGGGGGGGGGGGAAACCCAGCCAAATCGGACTGGCAAACACACTTCTTGTCAGAGCAGGCAGTTGCTGTCCTCTGAGTCACTGTGCATGTGTGTGTGTGTGTGTGTGTGTGTGTCTATATGCCTGTGTGTATGAAACCATGATTGAGAGCGTGTGTGGTGTCTCTGTCTGAGTGTGTGTACGCACCATGTGTGTAGAGCTCAGTGTGTGTGTGTGTGTGTGTGTTGTGTGTGTGTGTGTGTAGACTGTGTTGTGTGTGTGTGTGTGTGTGTGTGTGTGTGTGTGTGTGAGAGTAGTGTGTGTGTGTGGTGAGAGAGAGAGAAGAGGGATTAACCACCCCTATCCTCTCAGGCCTACAGAGCTGACATAACATCACAGTACTCTGGTGACACGCACCCCGCCTGCAAATTGAGGACACAGACAGGAGTCAGGCGGCCCACCCTGACTGTGCAGCCGCAGGCCCCACGCACCAAATATTACCCCCCTCTGGGGTGTCACGCCAACATCGACCCCCCCTGTGTCACGTCATTCATGCTCCCCCTTCCATAATATTAGCTTTTCAAACCAAATACCAGAGAGACAAATTTTCAAATGAAAAATAAACATCCACATCCGCAGTCTATCAGTAGCGGTGGGTTAATATCAGTTAGGGGAGGTGATAATATCAGTAGGGCGGGTGATAATATCAGGTAGGGCGGTGATAATATCAGTAGGGAGGTGATAATATCAGGTAGGGGGGTGATAATATCAGGTAGGGGGTGATAAATCAGGTAGGGAGTGATAATATCAGGTAGGGAGGTGATAATATCAGGTAGGGGGAGGTGATAATATCAGGTAGGGGGAGGTGATAATATCAGGTAGCGGATATAGTAGGGAGTGATAATAATCAGTAGGGAGGTGATAATAATCAGGTAGGGGGGTGATAATATCAGGTAGGGGAGGGTGAATAATATCAGTAGGGTGGGGTGATAATATCAGGTAGGGGGTGGTGATTAATATCAGGTAGGGGAGTTATTCATCAGGTAGGGGGTGATAATATCAGGTAGGGTGGTGATTGATTATCAGGTAGGACGTGATTCTATCAGTAGGGAGTATATATCAGGTGGGGCAGATGAATCACATCACGTAGGGAAGAACGTCGACTAATATCAAGCTCAGGGAGGTGATCAATATCAAGGTAACCGGGGAAGAGAACCTCATCAATAACTCCAAAAGGATAACGGACACAGCAAAACCCTGATTAAAATATACAACGGTAACATTTACACAATTTAAGTCATTTTAGCAGACGCTCTTTATCCAGAGCGACTTACAAGTTGGCCACAAGGAACCCAGGATATGTGGTAATATCAGGAAATCATCGAGGGAGAAGATAATAAATTCAAGGTAACGGCGGAGCCTCCAAATAAACTAAATCAAGAGAATACGAGGAGGTGATAATATCACCGGTACGAGGAAAAAAACCCACAAAGGTAGAATAATAGTCCAGTACAGGAGAACGAAATACACATACATATCAGGTCAAGCCAAAAGACAAAACACGACCTATAATAATACAAACGTATGGGAGACGCACCAAACAACCCGCACTCACCTATCCAAGAAGTAGGAACAGCGAACAGTTCATAACTATCACGATACCCGGAACAGGTGATAAAAATCCTCAGGTAAAGAGAAGCGAGGTGCCTAATAATCAACGGCTCACCGGACAAACAACAAACTACCACCAAAAAGCTAAATAATAAATCAGGATAAGGAAGAAACATAACCATCACCTACTACAGGATACCAAAAAAAACAAAAAAAACCCGGGAAAACAAGGTGAAAAAAAATATCCCACCAGGTGAAAGGTGAAATAATATCAAAATAACCCGCGACGACAACTGGTGATCCAATATACAGGTATAGTGCCAAGGCCACAAAAACAACGCATCAACATACCAAACTAATCAAGAAGTAGCGGCAACGATGGCATAAATACATACAAACAAGATAAGAGAAGAGCATGCATAATATAAGACAGGACGACCACCAGCCACCCCCAACCGACAACAAAACAGTGATAATTATACAGGTTAGGGACCGCAAATGGTGATCCTCAATATCAAAGCTCAGACACAATCAAACAAACACAACAGGTAGAAAATAATCAAGACAACAGGAGCTAGCGGGAAAACAACAACGTAATAATATCAGATAGGGAGAACAAAAAAAAACAACAGGGTCGAAATAAAATAACAAGGTAGGAGGAACGAACACACCCACACACCCGAAAAAACAAACAAACCAAAAAAAACAACACACCAAAAGTGCATCAATATCCACGTAGGGACAATAGGTGGATAACCTAATACAGCTAGGACGGTGATAATACTCACAAACACCGGTACGCGCACAATAACTAAACATATACACCGTAGCCGCAGCAAAAGCGGTAGATAATACTCACCAGTACCACGTAGTACATAATACCTCACGCTCACAGGCAAGACAACAACACACATCCACAAGACAAGAAAACCCAACAACCCAACGTAACCGATGATAAAATACATCCACAAGGTAATGAGAAGGTGATAATAGTCCAAGTAGGGGCCACAAGGTAGGAAATAAATATCAAGGTAGGGACGCCCAAGTAAGATAAAATATTCAGGATACCACACAGGGGACCACCAAAACAAAAGGATTGAAATATAAAAGATAGAGAAGAAGAAGGGTGATCCCAAAAAAAAAACAACAACCAAAAACCACAAACA
>NW_019942601.1:1123785-1181616 GCF_002910315.2 Salvelinus sp. IW2-2015 | reverse complement strand
TTCATCGTAGGCGGAGGTTGATGTCAATCAGTACGAGGAGTCTGATTCTATCAGGTAGGGGGGCGAGTTGTTATCCATCATGTAGGGAGTTGATTCCATCATTGTACGAGGAGTGATTTTGACTTTTCAAAACTAGGTTGGATGTCAATTGCAAAAACCCAGATGTCAATGAGGGGTGAGAACACAGGGGTGTTGGACACAGGTTCATTGATATGCTGCTACCGGTATTCGTGTCATTATTTCAGCAGAGGGAGTGGAAGGGATGGCATCTCAGAGAACAGATACAGTTACCCCTCTGAAAGCCATGGTACTAGAGAACAAATAGAAGACAAACTGCCTAAAACGTTGAAAAGCCCTACTGCGTTCAAGGGAGGCGCACTAGTTACAAAAAGCCCTATTAGTAATGCACAACAATGGCATACAGATAGCTTTGTATTGTCTTCCTATCAATGATGATGGAGATGGATAGGACTGGGAGAAAGCTATTGAAGAGTGATAGGGGGGGTATTAGTCAAAGGTAGGTGGACATCCAGGTACAGAGATCTTGCTTTAGATGCCGCCTTGGGCGATGTTTGCACATGCGACTTCATCCAGGAATTCCAGATATTAAATATATTCCCAAGCCGGCTACATTCTCATGCACTAGTGTGCTCTTCCTGCCGAGGGAGTAACAAGTGCAGTGGTTCTGGGCCAATCCTACAGTTGAAGTCGGAAGTTTACATACATTTTAGGTTGGAGTCATTTAAAACTCGTTTTTCAACACTCCACAAATATCTTGTTTAACAAATTATAGTTTTGGCAAGTCAGTTAGGACATCTACTTTGTGGCATGACACAAGTATTTTTCACACAATTGTTTACAGACAGATTATTAATTATAATTCACTGATCTATCACATTCCAGTGGGTCAAAAGTTTCATACACTAAGTTGACTGTCCTTTAAACAGCTTGGAAAATTCCAGAAAACGATGTCATGGCTTTAGAAGCTTCTGATAGGCTAATTGACATAATTGAGTCAATTGGAGGTGTACCTGTGGATGATTTCAAGGCCTCGTTCAAACTCAGTGCCTCTTTCTTGGCATCATGGGAAAATCAAAAGAAATCAGGCTATGACCTCAGAACTAAAAATTGTAGACCTCCACAAGTCTGGTTCATCCTTGGAACAATTTCCAAACGCCTGAAGGTACCACCTTCATCTGTACAAACAATAGTACCCAATTATAAACACCATGAGACCACGCAGCCGTCATACCACTCAGGGAAGAGACGCACTTCTTTGGTGCGAAAAGTGCAAATCAATCCCAGAATAACAGCAAAGGACCTTGTAAGATGCTGCAGGAAACAGGTACAAAGAATATCTATATCCACAGTATAAACGAGTACTATATCGACATAACCTGAAAGGCCGCTCAGCAAGGAAGAAGCCACTGCTCCAAAACCACCATCAAAAAAGCCAGACTACAGTTGGCAACTCACATGGGGACAAAGATCATACTTTTTGGAGAAATGTCCTCTGGTCTGATGAAACAAAAATAGAACTCTTTGGCCATAATGACCAATTCATTAGTTTGGAGGAAAAAGGGGAGGCTTGCAAGTGCGAAGAACACCATCCCAACCGTGAAGCACGGGGTCGGCAGCATCATGTTGTTGGCGGGTGCTTTTGCTGCAGGAGGCCTTGGTGCACTTCACAAATAGATGGCATCGTGAGGAGTGGAAAATGATGTGGATATTTTGAAGCAACATCTCAAGACATCAGTTCAGAAGTTAAAGCTTGTCGCAAATGGGTCTTCCAAATTGGACAATGTACCCCAAGCATACTTCCAAAGTTGTGGCAAAAATGCATAAGACAACAAAGCAAGTATTGGAAGGCCATCACAAGACCTGACCTCAATCCTATAGAAAATGTGTGGGCAGAAGAACGAAATGAATAAGCGTGTGCGAGCAAGGAGGCCTACAAGCCTGACTCAGTTACACCACGCTCCTGTCAGGAAGGAAGGGCCCCGGGCCAAAATTCACCCAATTTATTGTGGGAAGCTGTGGAAGGCTACCCAAAACGTTTGACATTAAACAATTTAAAGGCAATGCTACCAAATACTAATTGAGTGTATGTAAACTTCTGACCCACTGGGAATGTGATGAAAGAAATAAAGCTGAAATAAATAATTATCTCTACTATTATTCTGACATTTTACATTCTTAAAATAAAGTGGTGATCCTAACTGTCCTAAGACAGGGAATTGTGAAAAACTGAGTTGAAATGTAAACTTCCAACTTCAACTGTAAACTGATCCAATGACTCACTCTCATACTAACTAAAGGATTGGATAGGTAGAAATGAATTGGTTTGGGATTGGGCCCTTCTGATAACATGTACGAGTCTTCACTATAACTGATCAGAAATCCCTTTACTCCACACACAGAGACGCGTACAAAGCTCTCCCTCGCCCTCCATTTGGCAAATCTGACCATAACTCGATCCTCCTGATTCCTGCTTACAAGCAAAAACTTAAAACAGGAAGCACCAGTGACTCAGTCAATAAAAAAGTAGTCAGATAAGGCAGATGCTAMGCTACAGGACTGTTTCGCTAACACAGACTGGAATATGTTCAGGGATTCATCTGATAACATTGAGGAGTGTACCGCATCAGTCACCGGCTTCATAGCCAATGTGAGTAAGACCTTTAAACAGGTTAACATTCACAAGGCCAGATGAATTACCAGGATGTGTAATCAGAGCATGGGCTGATCAGCTGACAAGTTTCTTAACTGACATTTTCAAGCTCTCCCTGACCCTGTCTGTAATACCTACATGTTTCAAGCAGACCACCAGAGTCCCTCTGCCCATGATAACCTGTCCAAGGTAACCTGTCCAGATGATTATCACCCTGTACATCTGTAGCCATGAAATGCTTTGAAAGGCTGGTCATGGCTCACATCAACACCTTCATCCCAGACACCCCGGACCCATTTCAATTTGCATACYGCCCCAACAGTCCTCAGATAAGGCAATCTCTATTGCACTCCRCACTTCCCTCACCAACCTGGATGAGGAACACCTATGTAAGAATGTTTTTCATTGGACTACAGCTCAGCGTTCAACTCCATAGTGCCCTCAAAGCTCATCACTAATCTCAGGAGCCTGGGACTGAACACCTCCCTCTGTAACTKGATMCTGGTCTTCCTGACGGTTTGCCCCCAGGTGGTGAGGGTAAGTAACAACATATCTGCCACACTGACCCTCAACACGGGGGCCCCTCAGATGTGCGTGCTTRGGTCCCTCCTGTACTCCCTGTTCACCCACGACTTTGTGGCAACGCACGACTCGAACACCATCAATAAGTTTGCTGAAGACATGACGGTGGTAGGCCTGATCACCGACGACGATGAGACAGCCTATGGGGAGGTCAGTGATATGGCAGTGTGGTGCCAGGACAACAACCTTTCCCTCAACGTCAGCAAGACAAAGGAGCTGATCGTGGACAACAGGAAAGCACGCCCCTATCCACAGACAGGGCTGTAGTGGAGCGGGTTGAGATCTTCAAGTTCCTCGGAGTCCACACCACTAAAGAATTATCCTGGCCCACAAGCACAACAACACATYCATGAAGAAGGCACAACAACGTCTCTTCCCCCTTAGGAGGCTGAAAAGAATTGGCATGGGCCCTCAGATCCTCAAAAAGTTCTACAGCTGCACCAGAGCATCTTGACTGGCTGCATCACCACTTGGTATGGCAACTGCTTGGCATCCGAACGCAAGGCACWAAAGAGACTAGTGTGTACGGTCCAGTACATCAGCTGTGAGTATAACAGAACTGATACTGCAGGCGAAACCCCGAGGAAAATCAAACCAGGAAGTGGCTTCTATTTTGAAAACTCCATGTTCCATAGCCTGCCTTTGCTCCATTTAAAGGGATATCAACCAGATTCCTTTTCCTATCACTTCCTCAAGGTGTCAACAGTCTTCAGACATAGTTTCAGGCTTTTATTTTGAAAAATGAGCGAGAAAGATAACATCACGTCAGGTGTTCGCATGAGTTTTGCTCGYGCAACAGAGTTTGGGCAGCCATTGCCTTTCCCTCTCCTACTGAAAAAGACAGTTGCGGTTGATATATTATCGATTATATATTTTAAAAACAACCTGAGGATTGATTATAAAAAAACGTTTGACACGTTTCTGTGGACATTACGGATACTATTTGGAATTTGTCTGCGTTGTCGTGACCGCTCTTTCCTGTGGATTTCTGAACATAACGCGCCAAACAAACGGAGGTATTTTGGATATAAGAATTATCTTTATGGAACAAAAGGAACATTTGTTGTCTAACTGGGAGTCTCGTGAGTGAAAACATCCAAAGATCATCAAAGGTAAACGATTAATTTGATTGCTTTTCTGATTTTCGTGACCAAGCTACTTGATGCTAGGTGTTCATAATGTTTTGTCTAAGGCACTGCATCTAAGTGCTAGAGGCGATGTTAGCAATGTCTAATGTTATTATCCTTCTATTATTGTTCTGTTTTCTCTCTGTTGGACAAGGACCCGTAAGTGATTTGATTTTCATGGTTCTCTAGACACACACTTGAGCAAATCACAGAGTCAACATTACACTGATGGATCCAATGCATAGTCAGGTCYTCTCTATCTGTCGAAACGGTTAAAACAAGGAATTGGTGGGACAACTATGAAACAGCAACAAGAACGAAGTTTAAAGCCAAAACAATTAGAAACCACTCTCAACTATTTGTTGGAAGAGAACGGTGTCCGAGTAAGATGAGCTTCTGCATATACAAATCGTTACTGATTTTTATCAGTAATTCAACTGTAGAACCAAACAGCCTTACGCCAGTGAATCAAATGTACAGCTTACAACTGAAAAACATACTGTTTGTTGTTAGAAGCGAAACATGTCAAATCTGATCCTAAAAACTCAAACCGAGCTGTGGTTTGATCAAGGCTTGGACATGGAGAAAAAGGACATGACAAGCCCAATGAGACAAAGACAAAAAACACRAGGTGAAGTTTTCTCTTTTCTTCATACGGTCATTGTTCTCAAGCCCGTAGAATCTGTTTCTTATTTTTCTTCCAGTTGTCTATGGCAATAAAAATAATTAATACAACAATACAACAAACTGTATTCTCAGTAACATGGTTTCCCACCTTGGGATGTGTCATAAATCAGATGGTTAACGAGGTCCACACAACAAAATACCTCTCTTTAGTGGCTCTGGATTTAAACAAACAGTCTCGCCAACAAAATAAMATGATAAACAAAGAATTATTGAAAATGAGTGGAGACATATTAGCACAGGTGGAGGGGGGGGAGGGGCAGGATTAATAGTTTCCACTGAGATGCCAAGGCGCTACAATGCACATCATGACGCAGAGGCTTAGTAGAATCACAGAGGGAGAACACAACATGAGACATAATGAACCAAATAATAGGGTTACCACTAGGCCGCCTTACAGTACATATGAGAAGCTGGGATGCATCATGGGAAAAATGACAGTCACTGAGTCAGAAGAATTCATCATATTTCTGCACCTCAATAACACATGCTAATGATTATCACTCTCGAGTCTGTTTTTCATAAATAGCTTAGCATCTGATTAGACATTGCTAACATCGTGTAAACAAACAAAACATTTGTTCATCAAGGTTTAAAACCCCCACCATGCATTTTCAGCAGAGGTGGTCGGAGAACTATTAAGGTTTCAGCATGCTTCGATTCAGCTGGCGGCTAGTCGAAGTCGGCTAGGCAAACCGAACGAGTGTGCTCGCCATACCCCCTTAATAAAATACCTTCGCATGAAAAAYGAGAAAAAAGCAGCAATGGTACTTTTTGTCCATTTTGAGACACTGTAGCTTCCTTAAAATAGTCCAAATTAATCTAAGATAGCTCAAGAAATCTGTCATTAATTTTGACATTTTTGCCGAAGAGATCTTAGTAACGCAATTTTAAATTTAACTAAGATGTTTGGTGCAGTATTTCTCAATGAAAAAATGTGCATGAAAACAAGTCGTCTCTCATTGAATGACAACAAAGCCTTTTTTTGAAGAATCCCTACTGTTGACCAATCACTGCCTATTCTCTCTCTGAGGGGGTGTGTTCTAACGTTCCTCCCCTAACAGTGCACATCAAGCTGCCTCCCACAGAGCTCAAACATGTTGGCTCCCAACGGCTCTCTGAGATCCCTTATCTCACAGTGGGTCAGCCGAGCAGCCATGTACTGGGCCCCAGGCCTGCGTGCGTGCGTGCGGCGTTGGTATTTGTACCCAGGAGGTAGAGAATTTTGGTCCACCAGTTCACATTTAGGGAGTTCACTCAAACTAAAATGCATTGGAAGGCATTCCTCATTCTGGCAGAATTAAACTGACCAATTTGTTTTGCAATATAATAAAAAGTGTGCGTGTGTGCGGCCTGTTGTGTCGACCTGTTACGTCGGCCTGTTACGTCGGCCTGTTAAGTTAACCTGTTACGTCGGCCTGTTACGTTAACCTGTTAAGTCGGCCTGTTACGTCGGCCTGTTAAGTTAACATGTTACGTCGGCCTGTTAACTTAACCTGTTACGTCGGCCTGTTACGTTAACCTGTTAAGTCGGCCTGTTAACTTAACCTGTTACGTCGGCCTGTTGCGTCGGCCTGTTAAGACAACCTGTTAAGACAACCTGTTAAGACAACCTGTTACGTCGGCCTGTTAAGACAACCTGTTACGTCGGCCTGTTAAGACAACCTGTTAAGTCAACCTGGCATGCATGGGAGTGTGTGCATGGGTGGGTGATGGACACTACTTTTCCTGCATGGCTGTGTCAGCCACGAGTGCGGTGGCAATGCGGTGAGGTGAGAGGGCGTCATGTGGTCACGCCTGCTCTCGAAAACTCTCCCAGGCCACCCGGTCCAGGCTCGGCTCGCACCGCCGTGTTGACAGTGCTCTCACTAACACACACATGCCATTCCAACCTGAGGGGTGGAGTGCTGCTCATGGTGAATACACAGGACACACTTCATACCACGCAGCAGAGGTGGAGGAAGATGGAGGAAGGTGTCAGAGTGATTGGCCTCAAATTTTAAAAAAGGAAGAGTTTGGTTTTTAAACCACTCAAAATGTACTATGTATGTGTTTTTTTTAGCTATTTACTACGCAATTTTTTTTACAATGTAAATTTCCCATTTCTTCTGTTTTATCTGTGAGCAACAATCAATAAACTTAAACAGGACAGGACGCCCCCCCCCCCCAAAAAAAATGTAAGTGGTGTCATCGTCATACTGTTCCACGTAATCATGTGGTTTGCCGTCTTAATGATTTACAGATCAACAGTGAAGTCAAAGCAAAGCAAAAGGCCATCCCTCAAGTCTTACATGACTGCAAACAATATCCAACTACAGAGAGAGACACACTATAAATCACCACAGAGTCAAGGGSAAATATTTGGGGAGACACCACACAAAGAAAGCAACGGGATACTGGGTAAGCAAAAAAACAATAACAAGAGGAAATTGAATTATCCGTCTTCCAGAGCAAAGTTCAGATGCAGCGTCAGGCCATTATGGAGTGTCAACGAGATACTCTGCTCCTCTGAACCCCCCCCCGCCCCCCCCCCCCCCCCGCCCCGAAGAATAAGTGTATGCTAAGCGTTTTTACTGGGCACCGTGACAAGCTTCAAGTAATTGAAATATTGACTATAAAGGCAACAACGCCAGCCAAAAGAGAGGCTACAAAAACCTAGTGCTGGCAATATTTTGTCAGAGCCAATCCTTCCAATACTGTAGTTATGTGGAGATCAGTCAGGCTGCAGTATTTCTGTCAGAGCCAATCCTTCCAATACTGTAGTTATGTGAAGATCAGTCAGGCTGCAGTATTTCTGTCAGAGCCAACCCTTCCAATACTGTAGCTACGTGGAGATTAGTCCATTCACAACAACAATTTCAGCACCAAACTGGTGATGCTTCACGGTGGCAGAGGACCTCAGGTCACCCAGGAGGTACCTTTAAACAGGGTTCAGATCAGCCAATTGGACATAGAGCAGAGTAGGAGATTCCATGTGTTCAGGCATGGAGGGACTTTTTGTATCATGCCATCCCAGGCGTCGAGCCCAGCGGGAGGCCTGAGCGCACCTCTTCTCCCTCACCAGCTCCCCCGATGGGTCGTGTCAAAGCAGCAGTAATGCTGGGGGGAGGGGAGGCTTGTATCACTTTACCCTGAGCACTACCTACTGCTGGGGTGTATGGCTTTACGCTGAGCACTACCTACTGCTGGGGCAAGAGACAACCCCCTAAAACAGACTGCCATCCACAGCCTGGGCCGAAAGCAAGGCTCCGTTCGCACGCTGGGAGTCTGAAGTTGACCAGCACAGGCCCCCTGACCAGCACAGACCCCCTGACCAGCACAGGGAGCGTTGACCAGCACAGGCCCCCTGACCAGCACAGACCCCCTGACCAGCACAGGGGGTGTTGACCAGCACAGGGGGAGTCGACCAGCACAGGGGGAGTCTGAAGTCACCAGCACAGGGGGAGTCGACCAGCACAGGGGGAGTCGACCAGCACAGGGGGAGTCGACCAGCACAGGGGGAGTCGACCTAAACAGTAAGGGCTGAATTCTACCTAAACAGCCATGAAACACGTGAATCACATATTGATGTGAAGTTAGAATTTGGCCTTATATTTCAGAAGCACTTCGATGAGAAAAATGAAATTTAAATGAAAAATGATTGACGCACAAAACTAATGAAGACCTAGCCAAGAGTGGCAGGAAATATATCTTTTTTTATTCATTAAAAAGTACAAGCGAGTGGAAGTTATGGTAGGAGGGAATTAAGAGCAAGGGAAGGCCTGGATCCGTCCACCTGTCGGAGCCAGGGAATGGAAGAGTAAGCCGCCCATGTTGGCACCACATTCACATCGTCCACTTAGAATGTTCGGCATGCGTCTGAGCCCAACCCTGTGGACCTCCCGGGGTGGTCGAACACAGAGGGTTCCGTTCGAAAGGGAGGGGAGGGAGGGCGATACGATGTGAAGAAAACACACGTCTCCATCAACTGGCTTTTCTCCTGTAAGTATCAGTTTCCACGTACAACCTCTGAATCTAACAGAGCAGGGCTAGGTTGCTATTTATAAAGGATGCGTGGACAGAGATGTGCTCCACTTCCAGCCTCCTATCCTGCTACTGGCTGATGTCCTTCTCATGCCAAGTCAGGTGTTTTAAGGTCACTGGGGAGAGACTTAGAAAGCGTGCCAAGGAAGGGCAATATTTTATCTGCCTCTAAATCCTTCTGAGCACTGAACCTGGGCTAATAATTTTTGTTCTAATGCAGTAGGAGGCAAAGTGCTTGACAAGTTAGTATTTAAGATACAAAGACATTAAGAAAGCGAAGATTCATATTTCATACTTAAGACAACAAAATGGCAAACACAGCATTTTTTTCAATGATAAAGCCATTCCTTTAAAGTGATGAAAAACCTTTCAAGCGTGTATCCTTAAGTAACCTCTATACAACGAATGGGAGATACACCCTTCACAACTGTCAGGTTGCATAATCCCCCTCTGAGCATACAAGGGCGTAAACATTGTCTCTGTGGACTAAGAAGAGGCCAGGCTTGCAACACAGACTAACAACGGCATACACACTCAGCTGTCATCGCTGGAGCAGCACTTAGTCCTACAGAACTCATATTAGCCTGAGACACCAAGCCCCTCCCTCCCTATACGAACCATAGACACCAAGCTACCCTTCCCTCCTATACGAAACCATAGACACCAAGCCCCTCCTCCCTATATTAACCATAGACACCAAGCCCCCTCCTCCCCTATACGAACCATAGACACCAAGGCCCCTCCCTCCCCTATATTAACCATAGACACCAAGTGCCCCTCCCATCCCTATAGAACCCATAGACACCAAGCCCTCCTCCCTATATTAACCATAGACACCAAGCCCCTCCCTCCTATACGAACCATAGACACCAAGGCCCCTCCCCTTTTTTTTCCGCCCCCCCCTAATTTAATTGAACCATGGGACACCAAGCCCCTCCTCCCTATATTAACCATAGACACCAAAGCCCCTTCCCTCCCTATTTATTAACCATAGACACCAAGCCCCTCCCTCCCTATTTACGAACCATTAGGACACCAAGCCCCTCCCCTCCCTATACGAACCATAGACACCAAGCCCTCCCCTCCCTATATTAACCAGACACCAGCCCCTCCCTCCCTATATTAACCAGAACACCAAGCCCCTCCCTCCCCTATATTAACCATAGACACAAGCCCTTCCCTCCCTATATTAATCATAGACACTCAAGCCCTCCCTCCCTATGCAGCTCTATTTATTTAGATCTGCCAAATAAAAACTCTTCTTTTCAACGCTCCATGGGGCGTCAGAGGGACCTTGTGGCCACCAAATCACTTTAGTTAGAGGAGCATGGTGGTGAGAGGAGGAGAAGCGGTGTTGGGGCAAGGGTTGACTGAAGTGGCTCGGGGAGCCATGAAACCCTTATCTGCTAAATGTTCACTGTAGGGTTGTTTTTGTTTTTTTTCCATGAGAGTGGTCGGCGATCGCTGCAATACTTAAAGAGCTTCTGCATACTCAAAAACAGAGAGGGTTTTAAGGGTTTCTGCAACACCAAAACAGAGAGGTTTTACGGAGTTCTGCAATACTCAAAACAGAGAGGGTTTTACGGAAGTTCTGCCCATACTCAAACGAGAGGGTTTTACGGAGTTCTGCAATACTCAAAACAGAGAGGGTTTTCGGAATTCTCAATACCAAATACAGAGAGGTTTTACGGAGTTCTGCAATACCAAAACAGAGAGGTTTTAAGGAGTTTCTGCAATACCCAAAACAGAGAGGGTTCTTAAGGAGTTCTGCAATCTCAAAAAACAGAGAGGGTTTTTACGGAGTGCTCAAATACCAAAACAAAGGGGGTTTTACGGCGTTCTTGCAATAACCAAACAGAGAGGGTTTTAAAGGAGTTCGGCAATACCAAAAACAGAGAGGGTTTTACGAGTTCTGCCAATACCAAAAACAGAGAGTGGTTTTACGGAAGAGTCTTCTGCAAGTTTTCAAAAACAGAGGGGTTTTAAGGAGCTGCAATACCAAAACAGAGAGGGTTTTACGGAGTTCATGCAATACTTCAAAACAGAGAGGGTTTAAGGAGTTCTGCAATAACCAAACAGAGAGGGTTTTACGGAGTTCTGCAATACGGAAAAACAGAGAGGGTTTTTACGGGTCTTGGCAATACTCAAAACAGAGAGGGGTTTTAACAGGAGTCTGCAATACCAAAAACAGAGAGGGTTACGGAGTTCTGCAATACGAAAACAAGAGGGTTTTTACGGAGTTCTGCAATACCCAAAACAGAGGAGGGTTTACGGAAGTTCTGCAATAACTCAAAACAGAGAGGGTTTTACGAAGTTCTGCAATACCAAAACAGAGAGGGTTTTAAGGAGTTCTGCAATACCAAAACAGAGAGGTTTTTAAGGAGTTCTGCAATACCAAAACAGAGAGGGTTTTAGAGAGTTTCTGCCAATACAAAACAGAGAGGTTTCTACGGAGTTCGAGTATCAACCGGTTTGAGTCCGCAATAACTCAAAACAGAGAGGTGTTTTACGGAGTTCTAGCAATACTCAAAACAGAAGAGGGTTTTACGGAGTTCTTGCAATACTTCAAAAACAGAGAGGGTTTTACGGGTCAGTTCTTGCATACAAAACAGAGAGGGTTTAAGGGAGTTCTGCAAATACCAAAAACAGAGATGGGGGGTTGGGTTTTACGAAGTTCTGCATACCAAAACAGAGAGGGTTTTAAGGAGTTCTGCAATACCAAACAGAGAGGGTTTTAAGGGTTTCTGCAATACTCAAACAGAGAGGGTTTTAAGGAGCTATTACTGGTCCCAGTGTTGTTTCTTTGGGTTTACTGAGCGTTTTTTCCCCCTGCTTCGCACTCCGAGAGGGATGGAGCATATTTAGAGTTACCGACAGCCCGCTGTGCCCGGGTCCTGGATTTACTCCCTAGTACACTTCCTTCCCTTTGATAGATGGAGAACACTCTAGATCTTCTGGTTTCTAATAAAACAAAGCTGTTAATTTTTACAATGTGACACCCTGCATGCCTTCTCGTTTACTAATGAATTATGGTTGGCTTGGACAGAGGGGGCAGATAGCAAAACATTTAAGAGGCTCCACAGTTTCACTGACAGGCTTTATCGTCTTATGTAACAGGGAGGAACACGTAGCCAGACAGAAGGAAGATAAAGTGGAGTGTCTGAGGTCGCAATGAGACGCTTTGTGCAGAAATCTACACCGATTTCCTAGCAACAGATTCCACCATAAAGATATACCGATATATAAAGCTAGAAGGTGTCAGAGGCAGTATATCCTCACTAGTCATGTAAAGTCTACAGCTACGCTGATCATTTTCCATAAGCCTCAAAGATTTCACAATAAATTCCTCCTTAAAGACTCCTTAACTTCTCTTTATATGAGTCTAAAGTGCTATAATGACGTATGATAAAGAGGTTTTGCAACTACGTCTTTTCTCAGTACGTTGTCTCCTTAACTCACATGAAGAAGAATTGAAGCTCRATGCGGAGGAGTCGGGTGTGGTGGTTTGTTACCGGAGGTGGTGGAGAGGGTTTAGGGAGGTAGATGCCAGCCAAGGCTCCGTTAGACCACCTGCTTCCCCACATAACTGAGAGCGAGTCAATGAGCTCGGTTACATGCACACAATAATACAATTATTGTGGATAGTCAGATGAATATAATAGTTTGTTTAAAACGTTTACATGCTTTGMAATRAGAACCATTTCCCTAATTGTCCTGTTCAAATGACATATCTGAAAATCAGGCTGCCTGATGGGACTTTTAGAGGAACGACATTTGTTTCAGTGCGTCTGGTCTTTTGCCCAAACAGACTTCCAAAACACCTGGAGGTGTAAACCAATCAAATGTATTTATAAAGCCCTTCTTACATCAGCTGATGTCACAAAGTGCTGTACAGAAACACAACCTAAAACACCAAAACAGCAAGCAGTGCATGTGTAGAAGCACGGTGGCTAGGAAAAACTCTCTAGAAAGGCCAAATAAATAAACTCCCCCCCCCCCATAAAACCCCTTCCATGGGTAGACTCCCCCACGTGGAAACATGACCAACCAGGGTGTGTGCACAAAGGAATGTACGATGCCCAGGTCCATATAGGAGAGTATAGGACCGTACAGGGAGAAGGAGTGCAGACTGCAGAGGCTCCATACAGAAAGAGTGGCATCTTGAAGCTACACCTCCCAGTCCATTTCAAGGCACTGTGCTCAAAGGAAAACCAGCGAGGGAGCTTTCCTGTGGCATTCCTGGAAGCGACAGGTTGGGGGGGGGCAAGGCCTTTGTGTTTCTCATGATATTTGCCAAATGTGGTGACGGCAGACCGTTGACCACCATCCAAACACGTCCCCCTATTTACCTCCACTTTAAAACGCCAGCATTTCCAGCAACAGATTTTTTTAATATATATWTTTTTTAACCTTAAATCATTTGAATTCATGATCTTTCTCGCCGTTGGCCTTCAATGGACCGTGGAAGAGGAGGTTGGCCTACATTTTTTTTCTCCAAGTCTCTTTGCTATTTAAACACGGCTCATGTCCATTCCATACTTTTGGCCCCTAATGCTCAACACGCAAAACTAATCGTGCAACGATATGGTATTAATACAGCACAGAGGAAATGATCAACTACAACGACACAGGAGCAAACTCCTTCTTTTCATCCTTCAAGTACACCGTATCAACCTGAAGAGAGAAAGAGGGAGATCTAGAATTGAAAAGCAATATTAGCAAAGCCAGGATAACATATTTTTTTTAAAGAGTCTAACTGAAAAGAAAACAGACAGAACTGGCAACCACTGACTTTTTAAAACTGGAAATATGAAAAAGGCCCCGACACCAAACGATGAAAAGATACTTCAGGGAATTTTGCCAAATCAATACTCTTGGCAGAGCTGGTTGTTGAAGTGCACCGGGGGGGATATAATTCTCATGCTCATTTGGCCAAGGAGGGTTTTGTTGGTTGGGGGGTGGGCGTAATTATAGAGCCCCATCCCATTCTGAACTGTTCTTTCCACCATTTTCCTCCGTGCTTGACACAAATAAGGGGATTAGGAGCCAGGTCTTCCGTTGGCCCTCCGTTGAGGACAAAGCGGAGGGGAGCTTAGTGTCACAGTTAGTGGTAAAATTACAGATCAGTGTCAGTCAGCCGCTACAGAAACATGGGGTAACCTAATCTCATTAGAAGATGAAGAGGGGGTATATGAAAAAGTGGGAAGGTGGGGGCAGGGGTTAGGGGCTATCAGTGATAGCTCAGAGTAGTCTCACATCTCTTATGGGTTAACATGTTACCCAGTCTCTCTCACATCTCTTATGGGTTAACATGTTACCCAGTCTCTCTCACATCTCTTATGGGTTAACATGTTACCCAGTCCTTCTCTCACTCTCTTATGGGTTAACATGTTACCCAGTTCTCTCACATCTCTTATGGGTTAACATGTTACCAGTCTCTCTCACATCTCTTATGGGTTAACATGTTACCCAGTCTCTCTCACATCTCTTATGGGTTAACATGTTACCCAGTCTCTCTCACATCTCTTATGGGTTAACATGTTACCCAGTCTCTTTCACATCTCTTATGGGTTAACATGTTACCCAGTCTCTTCACATCTCTTTGGGTTAACATGTACCCAGTCTCTTTCACATCTCTTATGGGTTAACATGTTACCCAGTCTCTCTCACATCTCTTATGGGTTAACATGTTACCCAGTCTCTTTCACATCTCTATGGGTTAACATGTTACCCCGTCTCTTTTCACATTCTTATGGGTTAACATGTTACCCAGTCTCTTTCACATCTCTTATGGGTTAACATGTTACCCAGTCTCTTTCACATCTCTTATGGGTTAACATGTAACTCAAGTGGCTTCACTCTGCTTGTATGGTGATAGTGGATTGTCATTAATCATGAAAAATGTTATGACACTCATAGTTACGTGTTTATGCCACCCGTAGTTACGTGGCTATGGGCAAGGAGCAGTCCCTCTACTCAAATACTCTCGTGGGGGGGGGGGGTGCTCTGTCAGGTTGCGCCCGCGTCTCCACACGCTGGTAGAATGTGGCGTCTGGGTGCGAGAGCTGGGCTCTGGGTACACAGCGCCGCCACGGCAGCACTTGCCACAGTGGTGACAGCCACTCCTCGCACCCCGGTGGAAGAAGAGGTGGGGACGCTGTATTTGGAGAAGCATTCCACTACGGTGGAAAGGAAGATARCGTACAGGAAGTGGAGGAGGCTAGCTCCCTGACTCCATTCCACGTGTGTGTTCGAAAAAGGGCCATCCAGAGAGAACATGAACATCTTACAGAACCGTCACGTTACCTGAATGATATTGGGGGGGAGGTCAAAGTAATTTTACTCATATTTGCCTGTGAGTAAGAGTGACTTACAGAGGTAGGAGCTTTGTGCGTCATCGTCTGTCTTCACATGAATCGGGGGTTGCTTCCCTGCTCAATATGTCTACAGAAGACATCTCACTACCCAGTCAAGATTGTGAAATTGAATAAAATAATGAACAGTGGACTCTTGAATATCTTGTGTACATTTAAGCTGAGCGTCAGGTACTTGTGGTACATAAGAGACTCTGTGGTCACTAAAGATCCCATGGCATGTATGGTAAGAGTAGGGGTGTTAACCCCGGTGTCCAGGCTAGATTCCCAATCTGATCCCCATCATGGCCACCTGATCATCCCCGGCTTTCAGTTGGTTCATTCATGCCCCCCCCCCCCCATACATGGGAGCCTTCATACTGTATCTGTGACACCGCGCTCCTTTTCTCGTTAGAGAGATGGATCGCTCTTGCTGACAGGGTCAGGAATGGGCTATTCAAACTATAGTATTAACACATAAACAGTCACATYGAGGTTGTCAGGCCTTTAGGGAGGAAGAGGCTGTGTTGTTTCTAGCGTCAAATGACTTCCAGGGGTTCAGGCCTGGACCTTTTGTTTTAAGTGCTCTGTGACGGACAATTTTGAGAAAAGCGCAAAAAGGTTCATTATGAATTAGTTTCGTACCGTAATAAAACGTCAAAGAAAAGCGGTTTCTGAAACTGATTCTCAGTCATTATTCTGGAAACATCGGGCACCGTATTTTGGATGACTCTTACTAGTAATTTTGGAGTGCCCTTAAAAAAAACAATTGGAGACCAGGCAACGATTTGTCAACAAAATTGTACCTTGCASACTAAAATAAAGAAAAATGCATGTATCCTGTWAAAAAAWAAAAAAGAGAGCACGAGGATAATCTTGTCACCAACAATATGGCGTCGAAAACAACGGAGTGGTTTGGTACAGAAGCAGAAAAAACAGCTCAGTAAAGATAGAAGAGTGGAAAGTATGCACATTATGGAATGATAGATAATTGCATCACCACACTTGGATGGTAGGACTGAGAAGGATGTGTTGATATGAAACTAGATACTTCCTTACTGAGCACGCCCATGCTAAAGCAACGCTAAACACACTGCTGMGCCAGAGGCCAGGCAAGCTGAAGCAATATCGTGTCAATATTGTACAAGCTGCTAACTTGGGCTATTTTCTTCTGAATATATATATATATATACACACACACATACATACATACATACATATTAAAACGATAACGTTTTCTTCAAATCACTCGGTGTAATTCTTTGATTGAACAGCTAAATGCTCTCCACTTGCTCTGTCTGAAATAACCTCTCATAGACTGATGTGCAAATACCTCAGGGCTTTCTGTGTTCGCTAATAATCCAGGACAACTGGCCAAAAAGAACAGGAGACGCTCTAATCTCTTCACGTAGAGAGAACATCCCTGAAAAGCTCCACATAACCATAGAACTCAACAGTCCCTAAGAAAGGGCCTGTATTGGTTGATGGACCATAGTTAAAAGCCTACCACGCTCATATACAGTAGGTGTATAAATATTGTTTCTCTCCCTGTGGGTGGATAAGACATGGGGGGGTGGTGGTGGGGGGTCAAGGATAGTGTAGTCTTAGAAACATGCAGGCAGGTCAAAAAAATCTTCTTAGTCAGCATTTTAAAAACCGGGGTCCTGAGCTCTAGTTAATTAAAAAACAACATTTAAAAAGAAGGATTCGCTAATGGCCACTGACCAAAAAAAGTCCCCATCAGCACAACAAAGAACATCATCACCCACGAGGGATGTGTGTGTACAGGACTGAACAACTGTGTTTCGCTTGCTCTTTTCAGCATCGACCACTCAAGACACGCTGAGGGTTTACTAAAAACCGAACATGCCCTGTCAGATCTGCATGAATTGAAATGAGTGACGAATATGGCATTTATTTTCAGAGAAAACTGCTAAAAAAAATATCTCAAAACTCTTCCTCATTATTAATTAAAGTTTTTTTATTTACTGTTCAAGAAGGAGGGTTGCTCTGTTGTCTCTGTAAACTGAGAAATATTTTCTGAGCAGAAGTAATATAAACATAGCTAAAAGAGGGTCAGGGTTCGAGCCCTGACCCAACGGACAAAGCGCCCCTAGAATTCCATCGCCAGGGAACAATCGTCCGGAGCTACAGTTTTTCCATGTCAGGATCGCCCACAACGAGAAAATGCAGTGCCTTCCCTAAGAATTCACACCCCTTGGCTTTTTACACATTTTGCTGTGTTACAGCCTGAATTTACAATAGATAAAATTGAGATTTGTTTTCTCTGGCCTACACACGATACCCCATAATGTCAAAGTGGAATTTTATTTTTAGAAAATTGTACTAATTCATTAAAAATAAAAATCCAAAATGTCTTGAGTCAATAAGTATTCATCCCCTTGTTATGGCACGCCTAAATAAGTTCAGGAGTAAACTTTGCTTAACAAGTCAAATAATAAGTTGCATGGACTCACTGTGTGCAATAACAGAGTTTAAAATCATTTTTGAATGACTATCTCATCTCTGTACCCCACACATAAAATGATCTGTAAGGTCCCTCCGTCAAGCAGAGAATTTCAAACACAGATTCAACCACAAGGACCAGGGAGGTTTTCCAATGCCTTGCAAAGAAGGGCACCTATTGGTAGATGGGTAAAAAATAAATAAAAGCACACATTGAATATCCCTTTGAGTTATTAATTACACTTTGGATGGCGTATCAATACAACCAGTCATTACAAAGATACAGGCGTCCTTCCTAACTCAGTTGCCGGAGAGGAAGGAAACCGTTCAGGGTTTTCACCATGAGGCCAATGGTGACTTTAAAACAGTTACAGAGTTTAATGGCTGTGATRGGAGAAAACTGAGGATGGATCAACAACATTATAGTTACTCCACAATACCAACCTAAATGACAGAGTTAAAAGAAAGAAGCTTGTACAGAATAAAAAATATTTTAAAAAAATGCATCCTGTTTGCAATAAGGCACTAAAGTAAAACTGCTAAAAACGTGACAAAGCAATGAACTTTATGTCCTGAATACAAAGCGTTATGTTTGGGGCAAATCCAACATAACACATCACTGATGGGTACCTCTTCATATTTTCAAGGATGGAGGTGGCTGCTTCATGTTATGGGTATGCTTGTCATCKGCAAGGGACTGGGGAGTTTMTTTTATGATAAAAAGAAACAGAATAGAGCYRAGCAAAGGCAAATTCCTAGAGGAAAACTTGGTTCAGTTTGCTTTCCAATAGACACTGGGAGACAAATGTACCTTTCAGCAGGACAATAAATTAAAACAAGGCCAAATATACACTGGAGTTGMTTACCAAGATGACATTGACTGTTCCTTAGTGGTCTAGTTACAGTTTTGACTTAAATCGTCTTGAAAATCTATGGCAAGACTAGAGTCTAGCAATGATCAACAACCAACTTGACAGAGATTGAAGAATTTATTAAATAATMATGTGCAAATATTGTACAAACCAGGTGTGCAAAGCTCTTAGAGACTTACCCAGAAAGACTCACAGCTGTAATAGCTGCCAAAGGTGATTCTAACATGTGTTTGAGTCAGGGGGTTGAATACTCATCTAATCAAGATATATAAGTGTTTTACTTTTCATATATATATATATTTTTTTTACAAATGCTATAGAGTTTTCTTCCACTTTGACATTACAGAGTATATTGGGTAGATCATTGACAACAAAAAATGACAATTAAATCCATTTTAAATCTCACTTTCTAACAACAAGGGGTGTGAATACTTTCTGATGGCACTGTACATGGAGGTACAGTCTTTCTGGGTAACATTTTTAGTGGGAAACCATCCAACATTTACAGAAAATGATTTAATCCATTGAGATGCACCTCCACTATTATTCTCAACCAACGATCTGCTTTTGTGTTCTGGAAAGATGGTGACCAAAAATACTGATATTGAATGTATTTCCCAGAGGATTATTCTGCTTTCTCCCTTTGTTCTGAAAACAAATAAATGACTCTCAAAGTCACACACACACACACACACACACACACACACACACACACACACGGAATTCCTCTCCAAATTTCACGCAAAGCCCGCTGCATAGTCGCCTGGTTGCCAGGGAGACATCCTAAACCCCAATTGGCTGGAGCCCACATGTTAGCCTTGGTGAGGTTTGGAGCAGCTCTGTGTTATTCTATGGTGAAATGACATCACTGTCTACTCTCCCCCAAACCCAGCACACAGTCTCATCTCATGCAAAAATATAAACATTTATTGACATTTTCTCATAAGATACAAATCAAATATGTGTCCCTGTGTGGCTAGGTAGGTAGAGCATGGCATTTCCAACGCCAAAGGCCACGGGTTTGATCGCCGCTGGGGCCACCCATACATAAAATGTATGCACAAAAACAATTGTTTGCTAAATACCATATATTATTTGTTATATTGTTATATTGAATAAGATGCAGGTATTGCGTCAATCATTCTGTACAACTTCCCACAAATGTCACAGAAAACATTATCCCCAGAGGTGAAATAATGTTACGAAACACATTTTCAAAAGTAGCCTGTTGACAAACATTATCCGGGTAAAAAGTCCAGAAAATAAATATATTTCGACACATAATAGCATTGCAATTAGCCTAGAACTGCAACAGCTGCAGAACTAGTTTAACGASTAGACCCAACTGTGTGTAGAAAACTGCTCCAGTATTTAGGCAGCTACTAAATGTTCCATTTGACACAACTTGTAAAGAAGCTCACAGTGTGGTCGAGAAATAGCATAGTGGCATTAATCAGAAATCATTTGGCGGCTCAAAATGAACACAAACAAAAAATCATGAAGTAAAATGTTCGAAAAACAAAAAGCCACTTGTGAATTAAAACCATTTACAGAGTGGATGGAGGTGTCAACATAAAATTCCTATAAAGTTTTATTTCGGGTTTTATTTAACATTAGGATGATAACATCCCAATTCAGATGTTTTTGATAAATATTTATATTTTTTACAACAAAAAATAGTGTTCTCCTAACRTTCACTAAAATGTTGTAAACAGCATCTGTTACAACCACCACAGAACRTTCCCCAAACGTTCTCATTAGGGTTCCARGTAATGTAATAACACAATGCACCAGTTATATTTTTCCAGCAAACCAAAAKAAATTATCTGAAAAGTTCCCAGAACATTCGTTAGGTCGCGGAAAATGTTCTCATAACACAAAAAAACTGTCCATTCATAGTGAATAATATAGAATGTTTGTGTAAAACATTCACCTGATGTTGCAAGAACGTTCCTGTAAGACATTTCATTTGTTCTTTAAAGGTTCCCCGAATGTTTCCACAACCTAAAGAAACAATCTAGTGGGAACATTGTGGGGAAATCACAAAAKATATGTTCCCAAAACACAAACAACTGTCCAGYTGTGTGGATGATTCAACAATGTTTCTATTGGGTACAAAAAAACKTTCACCTGATGTTACAAGTGTTCCCATAACACATTTAGTCTGTTCTTTAAAAAGGTTCCCAGAATGTTTGATTAGGTTGTGGTAACATTGTGGGGACATGACAATTGGCATATTTGGAACATTCTTTTGATGTTGCTAGAATGTTAAAAGAAAATAACTTTGTTGACTTCTTTAAAAAAGGTTCCAAGAACATGTAMTTAGGTTTTGGGAACAGCGTGGGTACATTACAAGAGATAAATTCCCAAAACATGATCAGTTGTGATGGCATTCATACAATGTTTACGTTCAGTTGCACAGGACATCTGTATTGTACAGTCCTCATTAACCCTCTGCTCAACCAGGGGATAGCTGTGGCCTTGTGGGTTTTCAGCCCGAACATGGTCAATCAGGACACAGAATACAATTTCTGAGTTATTAAAAATGTGGCCATTCTCTTTATATGCTGTGATTTTGAAATAAGGAAAAAGGTCAAGAAGTTTTCTTATTTAGTTTGAAGGTTCTGAGTCTGTATTTAAAAAAAACATGAATACGACAGGAATACAAGCTATTTAAAGGAATCTCTATCCAACTAATATCCCATTTCTTAAGACTTTCAACACATGATGAAGAAAGAAAACTGTAAAATAGTGTTACAAGTACACAGCATATGAAGAGGATGGGAACATTTTAACAACTCAGAAATTGTGTCCTGTGTCCTGATTGAGCTGAAATCCCACAAGGCCACAGCTATCCCCTGTTGGCGCAGMGGGTTAATGATCTGACTGTAGAGCTGAAGATTGCAGGTTCAATCCCACATATTCTTTAACCATGTTTCCTTTGAAGAAAAAATAAATGAAATTAAAGCTCAGATATAATCTACTAAAAGAAATGATGGCTTTATTTCATCCAGATGTATAAATCCGGTCAGAAATACAGAATTTAGACGCCGGAAAAAATAAAATACGGTGTAAAAWWWTTATTTTTTAAAAGCCCCCGRTATAATTCCTAATTTGAGATGCTTGATACGGGCCCCTTGGCTTATTTYTCATGATCTGAAAAGCAAAAATGACCCTAGATAAGCACTCATAGTTTTGGATACCTTGTAAATATGGTCCAGAAGTACGCAGTATATAAAGAGGTTGGGTGAACTTATGGTGAATAACCCAGTTTCCAGTATTTCCCTGCGTGGGGCGGCAGGTTGAGCGTTGGGCCAGTAACMGAAAGGTTGCTAGATTGAATCCCCGAACTGACAAGGTATAMATCTGTCGCTCTGCCCCTGAACAAGACTGTTAACCCACTGCTCCTAGGCCATCACTGTAAATAAGAGTTCTTAACTGACTTGCCTAGTTAAATAAAGGTAAAATAAAAAAATAAAAAAAGTTAGTTATGTCTAAGGAAGGATGGAATTCCTGATTGACCATAAAGAAGAAGACGTAAGAGAGCCTCTGGGAACGTTCTTGCAACGTCAGATGAATGTTTTTTTGCATCCTAAAAGAAACATTGTAGAATCATCCGCGCAACTGGGCAGTTTTTTGTGTTTTYGGAACATATGTTTTGTGTGATTTCCCCACAATATTCCCACCCGACTGTTCCCACAACCTAATGAAACATTCAGAGAACCTTTATAGAACATATTAAATGTATCCAGGGAATGTTCTTGTAACATCAGGTGAATGTTTATTTATTTTTTTACACTCTAAAATAAAACAATCCGCACAACTGGACAGTTGTGTTTTGGGAACATATCTTTTGTGATGTTCACCTAATGTTCTCACCAGACTGTTCCCACAACCTAATGAAACATTCTGGGCACCTTTAAAGAACAGATKAAATGTGTTCTAGGAACATTCTTGCAACATCAGGCAAATGTTTTATGCAAATATTCTATAATCATCATCACAACTGGACAGTTTTTTGTGTTATGAGAACATTTGCCGAGACCTAACGAATGTTCTTGGAACTTTCACAGAACCACATTTTAGTTTGCTGGGGAGGGATGGAAATATTAGGATTTACAGTAGCCTACAGATAATTACAGTGCACCGTGTGTTTTCTGCTTCCTTCTCTGCAGCGACCTGTCAGGGCTGCCGGCTTTGCCTTAGGTCTGACTAATGTGTTTTAAATGAGTGCCATAAAAAGTCAGAATGAGTGTGAACGACATCTCTAAGTAACCCATCATTGTGACTAAATACTATTTTGTAGTAGGCGAGAGAATTGATAAGTGTATTTCTCGTTGTGTGTTTGAGTGAGGCTGCGCGTACTACGACAAGGCTGTGTGAGCGTTAAAAGGTGTCTTGAAATGGAGAGGCTTAACAAAGGGTTAAACATGCAGAGGCATTGGACTGGCCCCCAGGAGCACAGCTAGCATGCCTGACCAGTGACGGGCACTGCTTTTAGCTGCTCTAGACTACCACAAAGGAAAATACTGGATAAAACAACATAAATACATACTATAATGTTATTACAATCCATCATCCAATTTGTTTTTGTTTCAATACCCACATAAACAAGTCTTAAAAAATAAAAAAATGTTTTACATCAACAAGTGGAGAAAAAATATATACTTAAAAGCAACAATTGGCATAACACAAAGCTATTCTGATAAATATTTCTAAATTCTTGTTATAAGCAATTTGAATGTTTTGGAAGTTAAGTTTAAAATGCTGTAATTATTTATTGTAATGATTACATTTACATTTAGACATGTAATCTATTCAAACTACTTCTAGTAGAAAATAATCCCAGTAGAAAACTAATGGAAACATTCAAATATCATGTTTTCAATGTGGGCCTATTAGTATACTGGTCTACATTAAAACGTGTGAATCACCTTAAATCCTAAATTGAGACTTACAGGGCTACAAAAGAAAGTCGGTTAACTTTTTTGCCAATAATGAGGATTTTGAGTTTGAATAGAGGCCTACAAAGCATTTCATTATGGTTTGGGCACCAAGCCCAAATATTAACTTTAAAAAAAATCAGATTTAGTTTTGACTGATTGTGGCCTAAGCGGTCTGTTTGCATTACCCCAGAATGAAACTACAAATATTCACAGCAGCGACACAGGCTGAATGTGGACTCAAGGCACTATCTTTCAGCTGATCAACAACATCCTCATAGGAGCAAATGTAGGAACGCAATGACATAATTCTAGGAGAAAAGCCTACCCAAAACTCAAATATGACACAATAATATAACAGCAGGTCATTAAAAAAAAAAAATCACGTGGATAAAAAAAAAATATAGTACATCTAAATAAATCTCATGACCTTTTGATTTGCACACTCATATTTTTGGCAAGCTTCCCACTAACACGTTTAAAATACCTCCCCCATATACCTCAATGACTTACGTCATCAAAACACTAGCAATGGCTTCTAGTAACGTTAGTACTCCACTCTTGACCACTCTTGACCTGGATCTGTGCGTTTCTCAGGTGAAGGAATTCCCGAGCTGCGGCTATGAAAATTCCCATTGTTCCTACAAACTGCTTGCCATCATGTCGGGGGAAGGTTGCTGAATGGCAGACAGACACAGGCAATGGATGTCGCCCATTGTTCCTTGCCAGACTTCTAGCAGGGAGCGATAATGTCGCAGTGATTGAAGTAGCAATGTTTAAAGCCCTTGGACAAAGAGCCCTTAAAACTTCCTGACAGGCATGAAGAGCAACAGTGCAGTGAGCTGAGAACGAGAAACACCCCACGGTCTACACACTGCCCAAACTGTCTGCACACGGCCCCCACATATAGTAACTGCTAACCCCACCAGAGGCAGCCCCTCAGAACTAAACATGATTTATACTTGCTAATATCATTATGTATATCTGCTAATGTCACGATTTATATCTGCTAATATCACGATTTATATCTTCTAATATCACAACTGTGTGTTTTTCCATGGCGATCAAAGTAAGGCACACACACATTGAACACATTATTAGGTCCTCATTTTTTTCTGATTTGTTTCGTTTTGATCATTTCTACCATTCTGTCACCTCATAACTATTGAGACCATGCAACTATACCATGTAACATACAACTAAATGTTAAATCCCAATAGTTTGATACACAGAGACAACCGTACCAGCACCACAACACCCCACATAACCTACAAAATKATAAAACTAGGTTATAACTGCACAAAGGTTATGGCATGGTAATAGCAAGAGGTTATAATTATTATAATATAGTAATAATTGTTATAATAGTTATAGCCTAATACTTGTATTTTTATTGTCTGTAATAATAAAAGGTGTTGTCAGCTTGATAAAATATWACTGACAATGACAGATAAAGTATTATCCCTCTTATTGTTGTTTTAATAAATCATAGAATTCGTTCTGAAAAGTACAAAAGAKAATTACTCAACAGCGAGTATAGAAATGGTCAGTTCTATCCTTGGGACGTCCCTTCCCTAAACCTAACCACTAACCATTACCTAACCATTTTAAAATGTCTACTTCCATGGAGTAGGGACGTCCCAAGGATCCCGAATAGCACGGACCATATAGAAACGTTATATTGCAAAGATCATCGTATATACATTTCTTAAACACCATTTAAAAAATAATAATTGATGCAGTGATTATGGGTTATTGATCTTATATCAGACAAATTTCCCCCCATATAGTTTACCAAGGTTTATAGACATAGAACTCCCACGTCAAAACAGCTACATTTCAAAACGGTCTGATTAGATTTCATGACCACAATTTTATTTAACTTTAATTTCTACATACACTGTGAAAAATCTTTACCTTAAGAGTTTGACTTCAATGACAATACCACAAAACCAAAAATAGCTATGTTATATTTCCCAGTCACGAAAACCAAATACGAAGACATTTAAAGAAAGATTTAGAAGGCCTTCAAATAATAACGCACGACTTCAATATGAAACAGAATGTATCGTTAACTGAAGACTAAATTAGGTATATTTTATTGTTACAATTACACACAAATGTGTTTTAAATAATCGTTAACATTATTATATTACTTCTCTGGCAAATAGGCCTAAACCTAGGTTAGTTTCCAACGGCTAATTCGAAGAATTATGAAGTAGGTATATAGGCCCAAACATAGCACAATTGTCAAACTCTATGATCATTTACAAAAACATAGCTACATAGCGAATGGAACACAAACATGAGTAAGAGACTGTATAAGATAAAAATCCCCACTATGTATTTGATACAAAATGCGAAAAGAAAGAGTTCCGCCAATATGGAGCGCGCTAAAGGCAAACGAGTTTGGTGTTATAGCCCACTCGATTTGTCGACCATGGTCCAATTACCAATGAAAAATAGAAAGATRTATGTGCTTACTGTTGGTAGTCAATTTTGCAGTAGAGTTTCCTATCTCTGAAGTAGCAAGTTGTGGTAAGCGGCTGTTGACACACGGCGCACTGCAAACACTCCTCGTGCCACGACGATTCGTTGACCCGCATCAGAAATCGGTCGGATATAGGCCGCTGACATCCCTCACAGACGGCCTGATGACGGCATTCAGCACCTGGGTGATAAACGAACATTTGAATTTATGGACCTTTTCAGATTCACATACATCATGTCAAGGATTTTMTACTCAATTAAAAAAGTTGTCATGTTAGGGGAGATAAAAACAATATTAGTAGGCGTAGCTTTGTTGCACAAACTTACTAAATTACTCACAAATATAATGCATAAGCAACAGTTAAACCTGCCACTAGTTAAACCTGCCACTAACATCGATGTCAGGAGAATAGTTAGGKTAAAGTTATTGTTGGGTTTGCATACATCATTTGAATAGGCCATATGAAATCAGAATTTCTATAATGCTTCTTRTTTGTAGCTTATTGCTACAGGTGTATGCCAAGTGTTCTGTAAAGCCCTGCCGTCACAGGCTGGCATATGAGACGAAGAGGAGAATGAATCCATTAAATCCCACAGATATTATATGATATCTTTACTTTTGAATATTGAGAGATAATATGGGCCCGTCCGTCCGTAAACTCACCGATCATAACGCCCAAAGTGGCCGCTCCCGTTCTAAAATGATCTTCGATTTTAATACCGTCCAGCATCTTTGAACAGGCAGAATGATTCCTTGCCGAGAAGCGTCTCTCCAATGATTCGAGACCTGTTGCAATTTCCATAACAATGTATGGTCACAGACAGTGTGGTCTTTTCCACCCCAAACCCCTCCTTGTTGCACACTGAACTTCTTTGCAGAGGCAAAACCAGAGGGAAAGAGTAGTTARTAGACACGACTTGGGATTTTCTACTTTTACTGCGCGGTGATAAATAGCCTATTGGGTGTTTGTTCAATGAAAAACGTTTTAAGTTTACAGACTAAATCGTGACATAGCGAAGGAACACATTTGTCAAGAACGGTTTAAGGTTGTCACCTGCTCAATTTAGAGTGGTTTAGCGTGTCCCTATATCGTGCGGGATGGAAACACATATATTAGCGTCGACGCAAAGCGTTGAGTTTCTGGTGAATTCTCCGACTCCCAAATAACAATATTGCCGAGGAAATMAAGTAATAAGCAAGTGCTGTAAATCCAGAGACGTCGAGTGGAGAGGGTCGTTCCAACGTGAGCTTTAAAGTTAATGTGCCATGCCGAGTGAATAGTCTCTTGAAGAGGGCGAAACCGAGATTGAGGCAACTGGAGAGAAGCCCTCCCCTTGCCCTCCCAGTACCACTTTTTCTGCACTATTCTGCTGCTGCGGGATGCTATTGGTGCGCACTGTTTGTGTGTTCAGTGCCATGGAACTGAATCGTTCCGCCTCCAAAAGAGAATCAGAGAACCCTTGAAGTTAAATGGAACACAAGGCTACGTGTCTGTGGTGTTTTCAAGCTAAGTATGTAGGCTAAGTATAGGACCAAAACAAAACATGCACTTCAATGCATGATGTATAGCTACGCTTTTAGAAAAAAAAGGTGCTATCTAGAACCTAAAAGGGTTATTCATATGTCATATGTCCCCATAGGAGAACCCTTTGAAGAACCCTTTTTGTTCAGGTAGAACCCTTTTGGTTCCAAATGGGTTATATTTCAGGTAGAACCCTACCTGGAACCAACAAGRGCTCTACCTGGAACCAAAAAGGGTTGTCCTATGGGGACAGCCGAACCCTTTCGGGARCTCTTTTTTTCTAAGAGTGTAGGCCTATAGGAATTATGAATAAGTTGTGACATTTGCTTTTATTCAACAGATGTTGGTGCTGTGAGGGCATTATCCAGCTGTGGCCCATTTGGAAATACTATAGGAATATGGTTAGTCATTGTTGTTGTTGAAATTTTGTTTATTATAATTGTTATTATTATTAATGTTATTATTGTCATTATTATTATCACTTCATTACTATACTATAAGTGCTGTTAGGCTTTATCCCACATTGAGGATGATGTGTTGTCAATACTTTACAAAATTCTGCAATTATTCATCGTTATTATTTTATGCAAGCCATCATTTTACCACACTTGCATTATCTATTGCAAAGCATCAAGCCCGCCGACTTCCCACAACCGACGCACCTGGCGATTGGTCCCGATAACAACAAAGGCCTTCACCAATTGGAAGTCACCGGCGGAGGAGAGCCCTCATAAGTGGTAGTAGGTGGTGGTGGGGGCCCCTCTCGCGCTATATGAAATGCCATATCTACATGATTAATAAACCCACAGATAAAACGGGAGATTTATGAAATGAAATGCTTTCCGTTCATCACTTCTTTATTCCACTGAATCATATCGTCTCTAAAAATGTAATATTCATAAGTTGTCTCCTTTGTCCTTAAAACGCACTAAAATTCATTTCACAGATATCAATCTATAGGCTATCTATGACAATAGAAGAAGGATTGTATAGGCTATTTCGTAGGCCTATATTTTCTTGTATGAATTCATTAAATCAACCTGCGCGCCAATGGATTGAAACGCGTTTTGTAGGAATAAAGCCACAGACAGATAATTTGGTCGCTATAATATTGGCATTAACTTACCAGAAATCAATCAACCGAGACTAAATAATTAAGTTAATTTGGTGGGGTTTTTTTCCATAAAAATTGTATTTATTGCCATAGGTCCGTTTTTAGGCTACTTTTTTTGTTGTTGCATTTGTCAAGAGCGAAAACAATGAATGTAATCTAGGACGTCTAATTATTTAGTCCAGACTACGTAAAACGTTTATAAAAGGTCTATATACGGTGTCTATTCCCGTTAGGATCGTATTATTGGCAACCTGAAGGGTCTAACGTCTGTCGCCTTTTGTACTTGCACTTACAGATGTATGAACAATGCCATTGCATTATCCCCACAAAATAATACATATTTTCCCACGAAATAATAATTAATATTCCTCATCAGCAAATACAACAGAGGTTGCAAAAAATGGTAGGGTATAATAATAATAATAATAATTATTGGTGGTTCGTAATTATTGGTTACGAACCATCAATTTATTTGACAATTAGCGTGACAGAATATTCTGCATTGTCAACACTCTAAAATAAATGGCCATTCCAACATAGCTTAACGTTTTACATTCAACATTGGTAAGCTTAGTGTCTACTATTACGGCTAATAGGCCTATATGTTTGCCGTTGAAAATCTGTGTCCCCTCAATTCTCTGAGATATATGAGAATAGAATGTGGCTCAGTGGACAAGTGAGGCTATATATCAGGCTACAGCTGCCTAGTCTTGGCCTCTAGGGCAGTGTACCTCGGGCTAGCGAGTTATTAGGTTCATCATCGCCTCCCCTCCATTGTTTTCCTAAGAAAATCTCTTTCAAAAATAATGTTGAGCGACCCCACCAAAACGAGTGGGGCATTCAAGACGGAGCTGACAGGACAGACAGGTCACTGAGTCTGGCATTCAAGACGGAGCTGACAGGACAGACAGGTCACTGAGTCTGGCATTCAAGACGGAGCTGACAGGACAGACAGGTCACTGACAGTATGGTTTACGGTGTTATTTTTTGATCCACTGAGCTAAATGGACTACTTCCCCATGCACTTCACAGTCAAGTTCTCAGTGTAGCAGTCTAGCGTGTAATCGGGATAGAAACTCTGCCGGAGATAATCAGGCCTCCGCTATACTGATGCGTGTTGCATTATCAGGTCCTTGACAGGGGAAACTTTAAAAAAAAATTGACTTTCTATTGTTGACTTCTTTATTATTAGGCTAATTATTCTTATTATGGCTTATTAGTTGAACGATTGCAGCATTCTTCATGAGGTCCCATGATATAGTCCAGAGGCCAGATTGATAGTTCGGATTCAGTCAGATACTCCTCAAAACAATACAAAAACGTAGAATATCGAAGACAAAATACGTTTTCTAAACTTTTTAAATAATAACATTGTGTTATTCTTATTATTAGCCTATTATAATTACTAAATACCTATTACTTTTGTAACGAGTAGCCTAAACAAGCGTAGCTTTAACTCCCTGCATCAGTGTTATGAAAACATGGGCCTGCCTACTCTCTAGAGAACATCAGAAAATCTATTTTATATGAATAAATGCATCCTAAAATAAAATGACAAACAGCTTAGCCTGTAAGACAGAACAGGGTAGGGAAAATAGAGGATGGCTTGTGCGCATGTCACGATATTGCAATAAACATGTCAAGAATTTGGGACGTTTGAGTGGTAAGGTTGAAGCCACCAACTGCAGACGAAAGTCAAGGAGTGAAGTTAGGAGATGCATCCAGCTGAAGCCACGCAGCATGGCCTGTAACTAAAACCAATACTGTCACCATCTACTGGCTGTGGTTAATCCCTACCGCACACATGTGAATTCCTTTTCTTTCTTAGATTCCTTTCCTTCTATCCTCACTTCCTAACTCACCTTTCCTTCCCTCATTTCCTCCTTCCCTATCTCCTGGCCTAGCTCCCTTTTCTCTCTACTGGCCATTGTTAATTCCAGGAAAATAAACTAGGAAAGGGATTTAGTAGAGGAGGAATGGAGCTAGGGAAGGAAATGAGACAGGGAAGGAGGAGGGGAAGAAAGCTAGGAAAGTAAGCTAGGAAAGGAGGAAAGGAATCTATGAAAGGAGGAAAGGAAAGGGAGTGAGGAAAGGAATCTTGGAAAGAAAAGGAGTTGACATGTACAGTATGTGGTAGCTTAACCACGGCCAGTAGAGGGCAGTAGGGTTGGTTTTAGTGACAGGCTAGCTAGCCTATGCTGTGGGGCTGAAGCTGGATTGGTTACTATTGGAAATTAGGGGAGGTGCATCTGTGATAGCCCAAGGTAGAGACTGATGTGGATTTCCAACAGAAAGACTCAGTGCAAAATGGCAGTGTTGMYATTATGCAAGTTGGAATTTGTACTGTCGAAATAAACATGTCTCCAACCCCCATATCTCACACTCAAAAACGACGTGTGTACATTGTACTATCATTTGGTGAGAGAGTCTCAAATATCACATGCATCCAATGTATAGCCTACATGAATGGMGCAAAATTAGTTYCTGTTTCAGTCACGTCTTTGGTCACGTTGGCGTGGGTCAAACAAAAACACGATAATGAGTGGTTGATTTAGAGCCTCCCACAGTGCAGGGGAGGCTCTAAATATGKGACGTTGGTGAAGAGCAACTGCAGAAAATTGCAGTCTAAACTTCATGACCTTTGAGACTTCTGTGCTGCCYCTGTCTCAGTGCTTTGATATTTTGGAGTATACTGACCCCTAGTGTTTACGATCAGTAGTGCACCTGTGCTGTTGAAGAAGCCTACATTTTCAGTCACTGCAGTAGGCTACAGTGACTGCATGCAAATCTTTTCGTGATTAAACAATGGTTGTAATGTATGGATTGCTTCAAATAGTCTATCGAATAGCTTGGTTGACATTCTCATTGAAAAGGATGACGAAACTGAGGTGAACGTTTAATGAATTTGCCTATTATATCGATCTCTTTAGTTTAAAACGACTGTCATTGAACGCGATAGCCCAGCTGAACTARATTTATTCAACACGATATGCTTAGGCCTACTTCTAACGTGAAATTATTACCATAGTCTGGCCTTTTATGCCAATAAACCTACGTCTATTGAGTTCAAATATTCTAACCACATATAGGCCTAGTATAATGTTGGGTTAGAAGTTAGAGACTATGTCATTGGCTTTCGAAGTGTTTCATAAAAGCAATGCTTTGCACCATGSCCATAAAATACTTCGAAACGCAATTAAATCTATCACATGTCAATGGTTAGCAGGCAATGGGCTAATGTGAATAAGCAATGTCCCCAAACTCTAGGCACGGAAAACACATACGGCTCGTCGACAATGACGAGGCCTTCCAGTCACTTTATAATATACTTTATCATCAAGTATGTAGCCTTATACATGAATTGAAAACCAAAATATATGATAATTTCGTAGGCTACATTTCACTTTCACCAGGTGAAACCCCAACGTCTTGTTAAGCAATATATGTGAACACTTCACAGCGAATCTGAGCTCATTTTCTGTAACAGGTGTGTGGCACGTGCTCCTTGYACTTCATATTACTGACAAAGGGCTGGATAATGGGAACAAAACACGACCTATACTGAATATACTTGTATTAACGTTTCCTTCTTGTGTCAGAAGGAGCAGCAAGGATGGTATTGGTAAGCATAATGCAATTTTTCTTTTTCTTTTTTTTTTAGTTCGGCTGTGCCCTGAAAAGCTTTTACCATCAATTTGGATGACTTCAAAATCCAGTGATAGCGAACAAGATGGGATAAAACAAAACGTTGTGCTTTTTAATCCGAGCCTATATTTGGAGCCTTATTGCTTCGGTGAAGTTCGTTTGATGAAGCCTTCACAGGTGTTTTTYGTTTTTTTGGAAAGTTTAACAGAGTATAGTAATTACATTTCGGATTTTGGATCATGCTGTTGGKCTTAAAATATACTTTATTTTGTAAAGAATAGCCCTTATGTGAAATGAAGTCAATTCTGTATATATTTTTACGATTTAATGTTCAATGATAAATAACATTATCCACAATTTTGGAGAYAGGCTACATGCAATAGCTTTAGGCCTACGTTTGTAAAAACAGCTACAAAAGGATTGCATGATTCCATCTTTTTCGATTAAATCTAGAGCAGGCTTGAACRTTTTAGCATACGTAAGTGTAAATAATTTGTGAAAAATCCGAGGCATGTCTCATATTGATATAAAACGGAACATTCTCATGATCGAATAATAAAACAGGTCTATTACCATATAAACCGGCACGCTTTTACAGTTTTAAATGGTGTCATTGCTATGGTTCATCAATATAAAAAGGGCCAAGTCAACTTCCAAACTGTAGTCAAACAAAATTTGGATATATTCTACATGCAACAGTTGATTCATGTTGAGTTTAAGCCAAATTCTGTTACATCTGGAATTTGTATATGTGATATTCAGTTGCACCTACCTGATTCTCGATAGGCGTTGCCTATATCTTTGGTATTGTTAATAATGAAAATAGCCTACCATACTTGAATTTAGCTTGTTTCTATGCAAAGAGAGAACGTTCGTTTTCTAAGGCTCGTGTCAAATCTACCTGTTTCAATACTAAAATAATAAATTTAAAAAGTTTATATTACAAAAAAATTAAAATGTTTAACAAAGTTATAATGTTCAAGCAATTAGGACCAATAGCAATTCAATTAGGTGTATCGATTTTTATAAAAATGTGCTGGTCATTTGGTGTGAAAACAAAGCCTAAAGATACTTTCGACATAATTATTCTGTAGGCTAACTAGATAAACCCAATATTTTCGCTAAAAGTAGCCATACAATTACCTTGAATCTATAATATTGCCCTTTTTAAGTAGCTTGGGCGTCGATGTAAGACAGGCCTCCGCACCTCTGATTCAGAGGGGTTGGGTTAAATGCGGAAGACACATTCAAGTTGAACACATTCAGCTGTACAACTGACTAGGTCTCCCCCTTTTCTCTTTCTTTTAATCTATTCCAACATTAAGTCTGTGCTTTATAGTTTGTGCTTGGACACATTTACAATATTACACGTTTGATAGTTTCTAGATATCCTGTGATAAAGAGAAACAAAGAAATAACTCACTGTGAATCATAATTCTACCTTAAAAAGGTGCAATCTGCAGTTCAAACAATAACAAAGTTTGTCACCCCACTTTGGTACAGCCGAAGGAATGGTGTTGACAAATGCAACCACTCTCAAATCAAATTCATAGACAGAGCTATGGATACAAACAATAACCATCCATGATATCAACATAGTTTTAAACATGTTTTGAGGCTATACAGTGTTTTTGTACAATTACATTGTTGACAAACTTATATTTGTACGCAGAACAAACGTGTATATGTTGGGTTCTGATGGGGTTACACAGTTGAACTAAGCTCATGAGGCGTTTCTTGATACATGATACCTTTCTTCAAGAATCAAGGGTACATATTATTCATTGAATAGTCCAAAAATGTTTGTACCAATCGCAATATATTATTAAGAAAAGCAATTGCATATTCAATTAAAAATTGAAGTGAACTTGTATGTAATTGGCRTGCGAGCACACACGCGAGGATAATGTGATGAACCTCTAAATCAACACCTTGATTACACACTTTCACTCTATTGGCTACCTATTAGATGCTTAAACTGCAGTAATTATCTCTTATGTTAGTCCCTTTACCACATTTTATGGCCCTTCTCAATAGGCAATGCAGACAAATAACGTGTTTACTGTTTGTCCTCTGGGAGTTGTAAACCTTGTGCGCAAAACTAGATAGTCAAGTGTAACAGTAGAGCTTCTACCTTAAAGTTTTCTTAATACTAAACGGGAAATAATAGCAAAGGGGGTTGTAAAATTAAACCTTTTATGTGCTGTGGAATTGTGAGATGTCTACAATTAAGGGTTGTTTTAATATACAAATAAATCAGCCGAAATATGTTATGGGGGGATAAAATTATACATGTATTAGATCATTAGATTGTATTGACAATTAATAATTAAAACTTATCTTTCATGGACTATAGTATAAGCCTGTTTGAAAGTATGCTATACAATTACATACATAAAATCTGGATTAAATCCAGCTATATGACATTTAACTATAATGAATGAATTTGTAGGCTTAACACTTCAAATCTGAAACCTGGCAGTGTTACATACAGAGCAATACTCAAATGTCTAAACAGAAGAAACAACTTGAATGGCAGGTAAAAATGTTTTGCTATTTGATGAGACATGACTCATCACAAGCATCAGGCTGAGGAAAGGAGAGAAAAAACAACAACATGTAGTTCATTTTGTGTTGCAAGTCGATCCATTTAAAAACCTAATGTAAAGGCTTGAACGACCTTAACCAATCCTCAAGAAAAGCAAATGTACTGTATAGTGTGACAGCTTTCACTGTGGATGAAAACAAGCATGTAAAACAGAACTTATTGTTTGTCAAAATGAACATCTAGCTTTAACTTCTCAGGTTGTCATATTAGGTGCAGTCACTCTCATGAAAACTTATTAGGTGTTTGCAAACAACTCTTCAGTATTCTGCAAACGGAACAATAAATCATTACAAGGGTCCCAATCCCATCACTAAATCATTTCCCTCAAAGATGGAAAGCTGTTGATCAGCTATGAACTCTGAAAACATATGTACGAGACTCTCGTCTTTTTGTTTAGCCACGGTGAAATAAAACTATTGCAAGCCTGACTGAAATGCAGGTGAGAGTAAATGTGAATGCTAGCTGTCTATAGGCCACGCCATTCTAATGAGCCTTTTGGTTACTGCTGGGGGCTTCCTTGCCTGTTTCACTTTAGAGAGGAATGCTTTCTCTTTGAAAAAGGCATCCACTTTAATGAGGCTTAGAGGCACGTGATTGGAGGTTAGCCTGAGTCAAGTTCAAGAGCTCCCCTGTACCGGGATATATTGCCTATCAATTACCTCCATACAGACCCTAAATGGCTTTCAATGTCACATTTCAATGTCACTTGCTATTTGGGGGACTCCATTTTAGCAACAAAATCTCAGTAAACCCAGAACTGAAGTCTTGTGTAATTGGGTCAGATGCTTGATTATGTTCTGGGTCCATACATGTTAAGAGATTCTAGAATGAGGAGCTCCACCCTCTCGATTTTGCAAGTTACGTGCTAGGAACATGGTTACGGGCAAGTGTAACCATGGTTATTTTTATTTTATTTATTTTATTTCACCTTTATTTAACCAGGTAGGCTAGTTGAGAACAAGTTCTCATTTGCAACTGCGACCTGGCCAAGATAAAGCATAGCAGTGTGAACAGACAACACAGAGTTACACATGGAGTAAACAATAAACAAGTCAATAACATGGTAGAAAAAAAAGAGAATCTATATACAATGTGTGCAAAAGGCATGAGGTAGGCAATAAATCGAATAATTTGGGCCAAATGTCCCCTCCCTTCCGAAATTCGAAAGATACTAACACCTGCGAAATCGGGATTTGTCCACATGACTAGTGACGAAAAACATAGGCACCGGAACTATTGCTGCTCGTTATCATTCGGTGCCCATAGTATAACCTTAACCCCTACCTTAACCAATTTAAAAATGTCAACTTCAATGGGCTAGGGACGTCCCAAGTTACAGTCCCTCACCCTTCTAGATAAAGACCTATAGTCTAAAKCAGGTCTTGCGTCTGGAAGTCGCCTAGACTAGCTCGCAAGCTAGCCAACTTCTTTCGCCAATTAGCGTCAGCTGGCCGGTGTGCGACCATGGCAAAGTTGGTTTGACTTTGGATAGCCTATCGCATGCAGCTGCGCTCCGAATGTATGATTACTTGGGTTCTGTCAGCTGTGGGCAGGAATTAAATAAACCCAACCCAAGGAAAACTGTTACGTACCCTTCATTCCATAACATACCCTTTTTTTAAACGAATTATCTCACAATCTCTGCTTTGGACAAKACTGACTTTATGACCAAAATGATCTTATTTACACCTTTTTGTACATTTTGACACTAGAATAAATGTTTGACTCATAGGCCGTATAGTTTTTTTCAATTGTTGCTCTGAGTCAAATGTCACGGTGGTTTTCACAGACGCCTAGTCAATCGTTTTTGGAAGACCCAATTAACTGGGAATGACTAATTTGACAACAGATTCCCTGTAAAACAGGAGCAAAGGAGCGAGAGATCCTTATTAAGATCAGACACATATTGCTGCCTCCGGCATGTGTTCTGTGTTCTGTTCACATGCAATACTGTGTTTAGGTACGGTGCAGCTATATGATGAGGGAAWTTTATTAGGATATGGCCCACATGCGGATCACCATCTATTACATTTTCATCAGTCGTGTCTCATCAAAGCGGTTGTAAAACATKAATCCACTGAGAGAGATGACTCTTGTTCTTTCCGAGCTAGTTTATGGTGTTTGGCTTTGCTGTATCAAATGGAGGATAGGACATTGGAGCCCTTTAAAGTAGCATGGAAAATCATCCCGCCACAGTCTTAACATGGTTTTGGTGGTTTCAACAACAACAAAAAAAATCATTCAGGGTAATTTGATTGAATGTACAACAGATTGCAGTTTTAAAATGTGCTTTTTATACATGACAAAGATCAGACTACCTGATCACTGGTGTTGGTGCATGGGATATGTGCAAGATCCGTACCCTCAGTGAAAGTCMAACTATATGTCATTAAAGGGATGATCTACTCAAATCACAACATGTAATATTTTTCTCCTACCTTGTTATTACTAGAGCTAGATGGAGGACTAATCTTTGTACAGTGCATTCGGAAAGTATTCAGACCCCTTGACTTTTCCCACATTTTGTTAGATTACAGCCTTATTCTAAAATGGATTAAATCAAAAAATTGTCCTCATCAATTTACACACAATACCCCAAAATTACTAACTGAAAACATGTTTTTAGAAAATTTGGCTAATTCATGTAAAAAAATATACCTTATTGACATAAGTATTCAGACCCTTTGCTATAAGACTATAAATTGAACACAGGTGCATCCTGTTTCCATGGATCATCCTTGTTGTTTCTACAACTTGATTGGAGTTCACCTGTGGTAAATTCAATTGATTGGACATGATTTGGAAAGGCACACAGGTGCATGTCAGAGTAAAAACCAAGCCATGAGGTCAAAGGAATTGTCTGTAGAGCTCCGAGACAGGATTGTGTCGAGGCACAGATCTAGGGAAGGGTATCAAAAAATGTCTGCAGCATTGAAGATCCCCAAGAACATAGTGGCCTCCATCATTCTTTGGAACCGCCCGGGAAGAGCCTTGGTCAGGGAGGTGACCAAGAACCCGATGGTCACTCTGACAGAGCTCCAGAGTTCCTCTGTGGAGATGGGAGAACCTTCCAGAAGGACAACCATCTCTGCAGCACTCCACCAATCAGGCCATTATGGTAGTGGCCAGACGGAAGCCACTCCTCAGTAAAAGGCACATGACAGCCTGCTTGGAGTATGTCAAAAGGCATCTAAAGGACTCTCAGACAATGAGAAACAAGATTCTCTGGCTGATGAAACAAAGATTGAACTCTTTGGCCTGAATGCCAAGCATCACGTCTGGTGGAAACCTGGCACCATCCCTACGGTGAAGCATGGTGGTGGCAGCATCATGCTGTGGGGATGTTTTTCAGCAGCAGAGACTGGGGAACATGTCAGGATCGAGGGAAAGATGAACGGAGCAAAGTACAGAGAGCTCCTTGATGAAAACCTGCTCCAGAGCGCTCAAACCTCAGACTGGGGCGAAGGTTCACCTTCCAACAGGACAACGACCCTAAGCACACAGCCAAAACAATGCAGGAGTGGCTTCAGGACAAGTCTCCGAATGGCCTTGAGTGGACTAGCCAGGGCCCGGACTTGAACCCGATCGAAAATCTCTGGAGAGACCTGAAAATAGCTGTGCAGCAACGCTCCCCATCCAACCTGACAGAGATGAGAGGATCTGCAGAGAAGAATGGGAGAAACTCCCCAAATACCGGTGTGCCAAGCTTGTAGCATCATACCCAAGAAGTCTTGATGCTGTAATCGCTGCCAAAGGTGCTTCAACAAAGTACTGAGTAAAGGGTCTGAATACTTATGTAAATGTCATATACAGTTGAAGTCGGAAGTTTACAGGCCCAGACAGCATCCCCAGCCGTGTCCTCAGAGCATGTGCAGACCAGCTGGCTGGTGTGTTTACGGACATATTCAATCAATCCTTATCCCAGTCTGCTGTTCCCACATGCTTCAAGAGGGCCACCATTGTTCCTGTTCCCAAGAAAGCTAAAGTAACTGAGCTAAATGACTACCGCCCCGTAGCACTCACTTCCATCATTATGAAGTGCTTTGAGAGACTAGTCAAGGACCATATCACCTCCAGCCTACCTGACACCCTAGACCCACTCCAATTTGCTTACCGCCCCAATAGGTCCACAGACGACGCAATCGCAATCACACTGCCCTAACCCATCTGGACAAGAGGAATACCTATGTAAGAATGCTGTTCATCGACTACAGCTCAGCATTTTACACCATAGTCCCGTCCAAACTCGTCATTAAGCTCGAGACCCTGGGTCTCGACCCTGCCCTGTGCAACTGGGTCCTGGACTTCCTGACGGGCCGCCCCCAGGTGGTGAGGGTAGGTAACAACATCTCCACCCCGCTGATCCTCAACACTAGGGCCCACAAGGGTGCATTCTCAGTCCTCTCTTGTACTCCCTGTTCACCCACGACTGCGTGGCCATGCACGCCTCCAACTCAATCATCAAGTTTGCAGACGACACTACAGTGGTAGGCTTGATTACCAACAACGACGAGACGGCCTACAGGGAGGAGGTGAGGTCCCTCGGAGTGTGGTGTCAGGAAAATAACCTCACACTCAATGTCAACAAAACAAAGGAGATGATCGTGGACTTCAGGAAACAGCGGAGGGAGCACCCCCCTATCCACATCGACGGGACAGTAGTGGAGAGGGTGGAAAGTTAAGTTCCTCGGGGTACACATCACGGACAAACTGAATTGGTCCACCCACACAGACAGCGTTGTGAAGAAGGCGCAGCAGCGCCTCTTCAACCCCAGGAGGCTGAAGAAATTTGGCTTGTCACCAAAAACACACAAACTTTTACAGATGCACAACCGAGAGCATCCTGTCGGGCTGTATCACCGCCTGGTATGGCAACTGCTCCGCCCACAACCGTAAGGCTCTCCAGAGGGTAGTGAGGTCTGCACAACGCATCACTGAGGGCAAACTACCTGCCCTTCAGGACACCTACACCACCCGATGTCACAGGAAGGCCAAAAAGATCAAGGACAACAACCACCYGAGCCACTGCCTGTTCACCCCGCTATCATCCAGAAGGCAAGGTCAGTACAGGTGCATCAAAGCGGGGATCGAGAGACTGAAAAACAGCTTCTATCTCAAGGCCATCAGACTGTTAAACAGCCATCACTAACATTGAGTGGCTGCTGCCAACATACTGACTCAACTCTAGCCACTTTAATAATGGAAAAATGTATGTAATAMATGTATCACTAGCCACTTTAAACAATGCCACTTTATATAATGTTTACATACCCTACATTACTCTTCTCATATGTATATACTCTAATCTATACCATCTACTGCATCTTGCCTATGCCGTTCGGCCATCACTCATTCATATATTTTTATGTACATATTCTTATTCCTTTACACTTGTGTGTAAAAGGTAGTTGTTGTGAAATTGTTAGGTTAGATTACTTGTTAGATATTACTGCATGGTCAGAACTAGGAGCACAAGCATTTCGCTAAACTCGCATTAACATCTGCTAACCATGTGTATGTGACAAATACACATGGTTAGCAGACATCTCAAATTTGAGATGTTGCTTCAATATATCCACATMATTTTCCTTYGTCAGGATGCCATCTATTTTGTGAAGTACACCAGTCCCTCCTGCAGCAAAGGACCCCCACAACATGATGCTGCCACCCCCGTGCTTCACGGCTGGGATGGTGTTCTTCGGCTTGCAAGACTCCCCCTTTTTCCTCCAAACATAATGATGGTCATTATGGCCAAACAGTTCTATTTTTGTTTCATCAGAGACCAGAGGACATTTCTCCAAAAAGTATGATCTTTGTCCCCATGTGCAATTGCAAACCGTAGTCTGGCTTTTTAATGGCGGTTTTGGCGCTGTGGCTTCTTCCTTGCTGAGCGGCTTTTCATGTTATGTTGATATAGGACTCGTATTCTCACATTCTTAAAATAAAGTGGTGATCCTTACTGAATTCCCCTAAGAAAGAGAGTTTTTACTAGGATTAATGTCAGTAATTGTGAAACTGAGTTAATGTATTTGGCTAAGGTGTATATAAACTTCCGACTTMAACTGTAAGTTTTTTTTATTTTCAATACATTTACAAACATTTCTACAAACCTGTTTTTTGCTTTGGTCATTATGGGGTATTGTGTGTAGATTTATGAGAAACACCAAACAATGTCATCCATTTTAGAATAAGGCTGTAAGGTAACAAAAAAACAGAAAAAGGGGTCTGAATACTTAATGAAGGCACTGTGTCTGTGATCTCAATTTTAATGTAGCACATTTTCTTCTTCACGATTGGCTGATCCCTCCTGATGACCCGGTTGGACATGACTCCAACATGGTCACCAGGAGGGATCAGCCAATGAAGTTGGAAGTTCCACCGAGTTGACTATATTAAAATGGTGGAAACCCTCAGTGGCACTGCCCATGCTAATACAGCCTTTTGGCTACTAGAGGCCTCTATCATTCTATGTTCAGCTTTTTATTTGAGTTCTTTTTTTAACGTAGATACTGCCACTATCATTAACATTTTCCAACCAAACACCAAAGTAACTTCACAAGTTATTGAAGCAGAGACAATACTTTGGGATGAATTGGGCATGAAATTGAAACATGCTAATAAGGTATATTGTTTTTTCAGTTGGAAAATGGCAGTCAAGTTAGCAGATGTCTATTGCACAAGCAGTGGCTACGTAAGCAAACTCTATATTCTGTCCATATGACATTTTGTTATTTGGTTGGACCATCCCGATTTGTAGCTTTGGTGGTTTTCTGAATATGGCAATGTTCTCATGTACCTCTGTACTTGTCTGAGCCACGCCAATGATCTCATGTACCTCTGTACTTGTCTGAGCCACGCCAATGATCTCATGTACCTCTGTACTTGCATTGTATGCTGTCATTTGTCACTATCCTCTGGTAATTATTAAATCATCGTACCTTTCATGTAGAGACAAAGCGTACACCTGTATGCCTCTAGGCAAGACTTTTCACAACAAGCAACATTATTACAATTATATCTAAACGAAGTATATAACTCAGAGAAAACACTGTACTAGACTACGTAAATATAGTATTGTAAAAATGGTCAAATAAACATTAAAAGTATGATCAAACGCATAACATTATGGCCTTAAGTTACATATCAGAAAGTTACCTTGCAGTATAACAGAGAAACAATTGAATATCTAGCGAGCAATTACACATTCATTTAACAACTAAGTTTATTTAACTAGGAAAGTCAGTTAAGAACAAATTCTTATTTACAATGATGGCCTACATCGGCCAGACCCGGACGACGCTAGGCCAATTGTGCGCCGCACTTGGGACTCCCCAATCACGGCCGGTTGTGATACAGCCTGGAATCGAACCAGGGTCTGTAGTGACGCGTCTAGCACTGAGATGTAGTGCCTTAGACCCCTGCACCACTCGGAAGCCCTGGTAACTGTCCATAACATTAGGCTCTGACTAGAACTTTACCCTAGCTTTTCACTGATGTATGCATGAGCTTAGTTCTTATATCTGGCCCTTTTGTTTCTTGTTTAGGGATGAGACACCCCTTGGCTCGCTTTAAACGGACTGCTCTTTATGAAAACTAGGGGGATTTGCTGTGTTCTGGAACAAATAGAAAAACGCAAGCTTCAAAAGAGTCCACCAACCATAAAAGATATAAGCTAATGGAACTCTGACGTCTTTGGAGCTCATTGTAAACTTGACAGCAGTTCACCCACTTTCTTTCCATGACGACGGTATGACAGTGGTAACGAGGAATCACAATTACTTACAGGCCTGATTGTACAATTTGAGAAAGGGTTAGTTAGATAACTAATTATTGAGGACAAATTAGTCAACTCGCTAGCCTACAAGAAAAATAAGTTTACAAGTAAACCTCATTACAATGTTTTTGATAGATTAATAATCTCATCTMACCTCATTTGATCACATTGTATATAGACTTATTTTTCTACTGTATTATTGACTGTATGTTTGTTTTACTCCATGTGTAACTCTGTGTTGTGTTATGTGTCGAACTGCTTTGCTTTATCTTGGCCAGGTCGCAGTTGTAAATGAGAACTTGTTCTCAACTTGCCTACCTGGTTAAATAAAGGTGGAATAAATCAATAAATAAACAAAGCTATTCTTTCCATCCCTGCCAATTGTCAAGATACACTCTTAACCTTGCTACTGTGCTAAGATGTGTGGTGAACATTTTGGCACAGAATGACTGACATGCATCATCCAGGTGAGTGTGACATGTTGCACAAACCTGGATGATGTACAGCCAGGTCCATAATTATTGACACTCTTGAATATTGAGCTAAATAAATAAATACTGCTATTTTGTATGCTCCCCCCCAAAAATTGKTTTTTACTAATACAATTGCTCAGAGAAAGAGATTTTGTTAAACAAGTAAATAAAACAAATCTTTAAAAAAAAGGGTCAAAATGATTGGTACCCGTTTAATACGGCGTCCATACAGATCCTCTTTCCAGATCCTTGATATCCTTCGTCTGCACCTAGGAACTACCCTCTTCAATTCAAACCACAGGGTTTCAACGGGGTTCAAGTCCAGAGACAGAGATGGCCATTGCATTAGTTTTAGAGTATTTACTGATAATAGAACATCCTAACAATCCATCTCTTCTGTCTTACTCATCCCGACCACACAGAGAGATAGAGATGCACACAGACAGAGATAGACACACACACACAGAGACATAACAATCCATCTCTTCTGTCTTACTCATCCCGACCAGACACACAGAAACAGAGACAGACAGAGACACACAGAAACAAAGAGACAGAGACAGACACTATTTGAGTCACTCACTCAAAGGTGACAGACCCCTCACACCTTGCCATGAAAATGAAATGTCAGCATACAAGCATTTCTCTTTTCTTTGTGGAAAAAGTAGTTTCCCCCACTAACCGACCCACGACCTCTCTGAGCACTATTGTAGGCCTACTACTGTAGTATTTCTATCATATTATACACAGTGAATTTATTTTCTCCACCCGTTTTATTCCTAGTATGTGTACCTAACACGTCTTACTACATTTTTAGAGGGATAGTTCACACAGATGACAAAATGACATATTGGTTTCCTTACTCTGTKGGCCATCTATGGACAAGGTATGACAGAAATCCATGCATTGGTTTAGTTTTCCTGGCATTGTTTACAAATGCTAACATTTCAGCAGTTATGGCACACATCCCATGCAAGTCATGGTACCTACAGAGCCTTCAGAAAGTATTCAGACCCCTTTACTTTTTTCACATTTTGTTATGTTTCAGTCTTATTCTAAAATTCATTTCCCCCCCCCTCAATCTACACACAATATCCCATGATGACAAAGCAAAAAACAGGTTTATAGAAATGTTTGCTAATTAAAAAATAAAACATGTAAATATCAAGTATTTAGACCCTTTACTCAGTACTTTGTTGAGTCTTGGGTATGATGCTACAAGCTTGGCACACCTGTATTTGGGGAGTTTCTCCCATTCCTCTTTGCAGATCCTCTCAAGCTCTGTCAGGTTGGATGGGGAGCGTTGCTGCACAGCTATTTTCAGGTCTCTCCAGAGATGTTCGATCGGGTTCAAGTCCGGGCTCTGGCTGTGCCACTCAAGGACATTGAGACTTGTCCTGAAGCCACTCCTGCGTTGTCTTGGTTGTGTGCTCAGGGTCGTTGTCCTGTTGGAAGGTGAACCTTCGCGCCAGTGTGAGGTCCTGAGCGCTCTTGAGCAGGTTTTCATCAAGGAGCTCTCTGTACTTTGCTCCGTTCATCTTTGCCTCGATCCTGACTAGTCTCCCAGTCCCTACCGCTGATTAGTGGCTTCCGTCTGGYTGCAGAGATGGTTGTCCTTCTGGGAGGTTCTCCCATCTCCACAGAGGAACTCTGCAGCTCTGTCAGTGACCATCAGGTTCTTGGTCACCTCCCGACCGATGCCCTTCTCCCCCGATTGCTCAGTTTGGCCAGGCGTCCAGCTCTAAGAGTCTTAGTGTTTCCAAACGTCTTTCATTTAAGAATGGTGCCCTTCCTCAGATGCCTCAACACAATCCTGTCTCTGAGCTCTACAGACAATTTCTTTGACCGTATGGCTTGGTTTTTGCTCTGACATGCACTGTCAACTGTGGGACCTTTGTCATTATGGGGTATTGTGTGTAGATTAAATTTGTTAAACTCAGCAATCAATTTTAGAATAAGGCTGTAATGTAACAAAGTGGAAAAAGTCAAGGGGTCTGAAAACTTTCCAAAGACACTATTTTTCAAACTATCCCTTTAAGTTTGAACTGAGACTCATTGATATGACGTTGCTCAGCAGGATGTACCGCATACATTGCAGATATACAGCACGATGCAATACGTTACAGCAAAAACTATCTGCACGCATGTGCTTCGTCCTCCTGCAGCATGACAGCAGTGGGACAAAAACAGTAGACAAGTTTGGCCTCACACTTCGCCCTCTTAGTTGTGGAAGCTGGCCAGATATTTCCGTTTTACTTTGTGCAACGCTGATTTTTTCTTTAATAACAGGGCTGTTGGCCGCTGTCCCCCCTTGAACCGTTAGCGTCTCCATGTTGGCAGCCCTAGTTTCCCTTGTGGATGCTCAGCCCTTTACTGAGCACATCTGGCTCTGATGAAAGGAGAAAGACGGCTGTAAATGTCCAAAAAGCATAGCACCTCAACGGGTGTGCAGTGTTAGCGCACCTGTCTTGAGACCTTCTCTTTTCGCTTGCCATATCCTGTCCACTCTTTTCTTGCAAATATACGGACAGCCCTGCTCTAACACCCCCCCCCCCCCCCCCCAAACTAAGAATGGCATTGCCTCAAATGATCTCAAAGGTAATCATGACTCAATAACCTCTCAGGGGGTTCATCAATTAATCATTGGTGTCGCCATCATTACTTATGCAAGAGTTAGTTATTAAACTTTTGACGGAGAAAGGATTAGATCTTCCATGACAGTGGCTCAGAGGAAAGAACTCCACCTGCTGGCATGCAACCGTCGTTTCAGACAAAACGCCACTTCATCATGGATCCCTCTCATTTTCTGAGCAACAACCTGGTCCTGAGGGAGCGGCACCCGGCAACAACCTGGTCCTGAGGGAGCGGCACCCGGCAACAGCCTGGTCCTGAGGGAGCGGCACCCGGCAACAACCTGGTCCTGAGGGAGCGGCACCCGGCAACAGCCTGGTCCTGAGAGAGCGGCACTCGGCAACAACCTGGTCCTGAGGGAGCGGCACCCGGCAACAACCTGGTCCTGAGGGAGCGGCACCCGGCAACAACCTGGTCCTGAGGGAGCAAAAAACAAGCCAGAAAACTTCCCCAAAACCTGACCCCTCCCATCGCCCCCCCAACCATCAAACAACCACCCTCCTCGGGGGGTAGTTAGGGAGGCAGGTTCCCCAGGAGTCTGCGCGATGGCCTCTCCTTTGATCTCACCAGGAAGGAATCCATTTGTTTTCCTGCTCCGGCCACTTAACTGCCATTCCCAAGGCAAGGGCGAAGCCTGGCCGGGCATCTGTCCTCAACATCTGCCCATCAGAGGGAGGAATCAACTCACACCTTGAKTCATCACAACCCAATCGTCCTAATCGGCCTCACATGGCCACCAGCAGAAACCTTGAGGATGAAAAGGGGGATWTTTTTTTTACCTTGACGGGGACTCTTCTGGTTAAGTAGTAGGTAACAAGATTAAAAMGTGAGATGCCATTTGTATCTTGTAGATAGTTTTGATATCCGTTGTTCCGTAGTTCAGTTTGAAGACATTGAGAACTTTCACACAGTATTTTAAAGCTGCAATCTGCAGTTCAAACAATGACGCGGTCAAAGGTCAAACCGCCACTGTTTTGGTAAACAGCTAAGGAATGGGGGGGCTGGAGAAAAGTAACMACTCAAATTCATTAGAGAGAGCACTGGATGCAAGGGCTGATGCAATGACTGACCAACCATGATATCAAAATTATAGTTTAAACCAGGTTTTTAAAATGAAAAAGTGTCACAATATAGTGCAAGGTGTAATCCGATGTAGTTGAATTGAAATCTTTATTCCAAGACCTTTCTCTATAGAAGTGTACGGAAGACCACAACACCCCAATGACGCATTACAGAAAAACCATACCTCTCAGGCTGCATACAATGTGCTGGGGCTGGGTTGTACCTGGTCGTCTGACAAAAYACTGTCACAGCACTGGATATAATTGTAATCTTATTGTTAAATTTAGTCAACATAKGTCTCGTTGTAAAATCAGAGACAAATCAGCCACCATTTTAATAAAGTTTTATTCAAAATGTGTTAATACAGACAGACAAACAAGCACACTGATTTGTCCCTATGTCAATATTAAAAGACAATGTTTAATAAATTAATACAAATGATACAATGACTTTTCTTTATAATTAGTTATCATTTTGAAGAGATGCACTAACTTGCGACATTGACTAATGTAATCCGTGGTACCATTAGCCTTAACCCAGTACGCTGGCATACAAGCAACATGCAAAAGTCTGCCTGACAAACTTCCGTCATTTCCATGGGACCCTAGTCCATTCTCTGCATAAACTCACATCGGATAAGATGAAAGAAGATTCTATTTTGGTGACAAACAAAATGGAGAGAAATCAGAAGTCAGAGAGCAGAGGTAAAAAAAAGAAGAGAAAAAAAAGCAGCCTTGACAGGTATATGGCATCATGACARGCACTCAGCGTTTCTGAATAAATGTCTTAAAATGGTAAAAAAAATGGGATTAAAAGTAGCCTATATCCATGGAAAGGACAAATTGCTTCCCCGAATGCTTCCGTTACAGGTACAATTTGGTGACAGTGGGTTGTGCGTGCCAGATTTCTCTGTTGCCGACATCTTGAGAGGAAAGTAACTTGTGGGTTTTGAAGTAGCTAGTTAAGAGGTCTCTCTCTGTTGTTTTACTAGTCATCATTAAAACGACTGGGGTGGTACTGAGATGAGAGAACCCGCATGTTTGCACACTGCCGGATAACTAATGATTGAGGGAGCGAACCGACCACCAAAAAAAWAAATAACTAAAAATAACATTTATAGAATGAAGGAAGTAATGAAGAGCAGTGGGTTGAAGTTAAATCAAATGTAGGATGCTTCTGAGAAACGGTAAATAAAAGATCACTCCTGTGGATTAGTCACCAGTAGTTTGGTCGGTACTCCATGTGTGTAGAGTACCACACACAAACAAAAAACACGTGCAAACACACCTCAATGACACACAGGGTAAACATTTTAACATAAGACTGCCATAATAATAATAATAATAGGCCCATATTGATTTGAAGTGTCTGATACCCAAAAGATTAGGCTTTGAAACTGGGATACAAGGTTTGTCTTCGAACACCAACTCTTTATCAATTTTCAAACAGAAATGGGGTGTGCCTTTGGTGGTTCATCGACGTGTCATTCTGGTCATGTGCGCCGCCGCGACAGACTTAGCTAGGCCCGCGTAGCCACGTTGTAGCTAGTCTTAGCTAAGCTACCACTTGTAGCTAGTTCGTTATCTAAGCTAGCCACTTGTAGCTAGTTCGTTATCTAAGCTAGCCACTTGTAGCTAGTTCGTTATCTAAGCTAGCCACTTGTAGCTAGTTCGTTAATCTAAGCTAGCCACTTGTAGCTAGTTCGTTATCTAAGCTAGCCACTTGTAGCTAGTTCGTTATCTAAGCTAGCCACTTGTAGCTAGTTCGTTATCTAAGCTAGCCACTTGTAGCTAGTCAGTCTCCTCCAGTATGTGTTGACATCATTTCACAGGATTTGTTTTTTGGACGGAAGCTGTAGAGATCCGTAAGAAATGGCACTTCTGTAGCCAAATATCTTATTTCTCCATTTTGTTTAAGCAGTAAATGACCTGGTATGATCGTGCATTGATCAGTTATACAGTTTTAAAAGATATTGTTTTGCTTTTTTTTGGTCCAAAATTGACCTTTTAAAACATCAGTTATCAACCACAGGATCCTCAGAGCCATAATGAATTCACAAGCATTTACAAATTAAGAGTTCTCAGGAAGACAAACAAAACATCAAATCGTATAGGCTTTAACTCTGGTAGTACAGAGCTTCATGTTGTTTGGGTGGTTCGATTTGTTAGTTAACACTAATATAAATTTGAGGATTTAACTAATAATATAAACTGTGGAAGCTTCTCGTCGTCAACTTAAGTTTTGTTTACTGGTGGGATGAGAGTCATTCAAAGTAGGATAACCCAAACTCCATCCAGGAGAGAAGAGTTGCAATTCAAAATCTACRAATCCCAGCTACAGCTTGTTGGACAGTATCTCTCATAGTTGGAAGGAATCCACAGCCGTCCATATTGAAAACAATACAGGACTGAAAACTTGACCTCGCTGAAATCAACAGTATTATTAAAATGTTAATACACAGACAAATCATATTAGTTAACAACAATGTATTTTTATCATGACCATCTGAAGATATTTACACGCCACAGTTCAGATGTAGAAGTACAGATGTAGGTTACCATGACGCAGGCAGAACAAAACAAGCCGTAACGTGGGCGCATTTACAAGCATCGTTTTTGAATGGACGTTTGGTCTAGTTGAACTAGCTAAGCTACTAGCATGATCACAATATATAGGCAGTGAAATAACACAATCGTCCTCTTTTTGTTCTTTTTTTTTTTTTTTTTTTTTACATTGATTTGACCATTTTTAGAGTTTCTGAAAAATACAACACTGAAATGTATTGGTCAATTATTCTGGGGAGAGAAGGATCAGAATACTCCTCAGACCTTAAATGAGCAATTAGACAAAGAGAATAAAGAGAAGATTTGAAATCGTGTTTTTCCCAAAGGGCACCACGAGATGCTCTAATAAGGAAACAACTTCTGCCAAGCGTAGAAAGCTCAACTAAATGACGTTGCAACTTGATGCTTTAAACAACAGCGATAGAATACATCAGTACCAGGAATGCGAGAAAAGAAAAAAGAAAAGGTTCTCCAGAGTTGACATTATTTTCTAGGCAGTGTTGAAAAAGCTTATGTCGAAAAGGAGCAACCCTGGATGCCATTTAAGACAAATACTGTTGTACAAAAACAAAAAAACGTTCTCAACATTAATACCATTAATATCAAGCATGTGTGTGTAACAGAAKGACAAGCAACAGCAAACAAACTAAAAGTCATAGCAATTAGTGGTTTGATCACAGTTTGTTGTAGCACAGTTGAGGCAATAAGACAAAAAAAAACAACTAAAGTGTTGGAAAAACATTATCGCAGAAGATGTGTTTCCTGATAGTTTGGAGTGTGTAAGCTGGGTCGTGTTCAACAGAGAGAGAATGTTTTTTGAAACGGGAAGGTACTAAACTGAACACAGCTTTCGGTTTCCTGTTGCAGAACATTTTTTGATCTGGTGAACACAACCCCAAGGTTTAGAGGGAATCGTGTCAGAGTTTGGAGAAAACTTAGGAGATGGGGGTGTTATTAGTTGTAGCACTCCCCCCCCTATGCCAATGGACAGGCAAAACATCAGGAACCCTTTTATTAAATTACAATAAGTCATTTTTGACAAGACCACATATCAGCTTATGCGTGTAACAAAAGACTGTTACTTGARCCCAAATTATTAAGTGTGTTCTTCTTGATACAAGATCACATTTAGTTCAAAAACACATTATACACATAATTAAAACATTAAAAATCTAGTTTGTTCGTTAAGAAAATGAAAGTGGCAAATKAATACTATCACAATGCTGGCCCTTGTAACCTGACTAGAGAAAAGACAGGGCTCTCATAGGTAACTGGCTCCTTAAAAACAAAGCAGTAGGTTTCTGTCAAACTCATTCTGCGAGAAATAGAAAATACAGCTTTTAAAAGATAAGAAATACTAAAACCATGACAAAAGACTGAGTAAGCCACAGTGAAACTGGTAACAGATGCAAACATCTGGCTTTGAAAAAAACAAAACCAAAAAAACAGTGGTGTGTTGTCCAGCTAGACCCTTACCGACTGTAACAGTCCATTTACTAGTGGTTCTGATTTTAATCCAAGGAGTGTCTCAGACCAGAAAGAACATTGATGGAGTCGTTGAAACGTGACAGAATAGCCGAGGCAAAGAGTAAGAACAACTGAAATTTACTAAATAATAGCGCACTCACAAATAATGAGGAGAGAAAAGAACAGCCTCAAAAGCAGTTTGTGAACTGTCCAAATCAATATTGTTGGGGGACATTTATTTTACAGTAACATGTAAGCTGGCTTCTCCTCCACCTGGGCTTACATCTAGTGTACAGGGAGGTGGTGGTGGGGACTGTAGTCAACGATTGGCTAAGCTGCTCTTTGATGCAGAAATATCCACAGACGACCAATGGAACGAAGGCGAGAGCAGTGGGTTACGCCCTGCTTATATCCAATAGGGTGTTATAGATCACCGTTTGTTCCAACCATCCAAGTCTCTGTGGGGGCTTTAAAGTTCCCGAAAGGAGGGATGATCAAATGTGCATTTCTAGACTAAACTGGTGGCTCTGCCACTATGGGTTCATGGGGTGAATGGACAAGCCTTGCTCTCTCTCTCTCTCTCTCCTCCCTTCACCACCAAGGGTCCCAAATCACACAACCTTCAGGTTCACAGGTCTTTCCATCCTGAATGCACAGCGGAGCTCGTCTCTACCACACGTCTGTGAAAGCCGGGTCCCTTTTACCATGGAGTGTTTCCCTCCTCCTCCTTCCAATAAGCAGTACTGAACTTCAAAAACAAAAGAAGAAACAACTGGCCAACCAAAATGACTTTTTTTTTCTCTTTTTCAAAAGAAAAGGACCATCCATTTGGACAGTGGACCAAGCTGTCCCTTATTGTTTGTTTGTTTAGGTAGTGGAAGGAGGAGGAATGGATGGAGGAGGCCAAGGAGGAGGAGTCAGGAGCAACCCCAGAGGATTGGCGCAGGGAGGCGAGCAAGGAAGGAGAGGCACATCAGGAGGACGAAAGGGAGCGCCCATATCCAAAAGGAGCTAACAGAGCGCCAATCAGTTCGATCACCTCACACCAAAACAACGGGGGCATAGATGCCATCCCAAACTCTGCTCGTGCTAACACGCGCCACAGCGAGTCACCACAGGAGGAGAAAGGGAGGCATATCAAGTAATAGGTGTACCAGTCTAGTAAACCCACACACGGTGCAACGCGGCTCACGACATCCCAACTGCGCAACGTAGTGCATCGCTGAAGAGCGAAGCCGACACATACCCAACCAAGGGCAGGAGTGAGGAGCAGACAAGGAGAGTGGAGGCAGACAAGGAGGAGTGGAGAGGAGGCAGACAAGGAAGAGTGGAGGAGGCAGACAAAGAAGAGTGAGGGAGAGGAGGAGAGGAGGCAGAGCAGGAGATGGTAGGGAGCTGGAGTGGCAGGAGGAGAGGCCGAAGGGAGTGAGGGAGACCTAGTTTCCTCTGTCGCTCTCTCTCTCTGCTTGTTTGTGTGGGATGTCTCAGTAGTAGTAGTAGTGTGAGTCTCTCCTCTCTCCTGCTGAGGACTGGGAGGCTCAGAACCCTCTGTAGGGGAGGAGGAAGGAGGGAGAGGCTTAGATCTCTCTGTAGGGGAGGAGGGGGGAGCTCAGACCTCTCTGTAGGGAGAAGGCTCAGGTCTCTCTGTAGGGGAGAAGGCTCAGGTCTCTTCTGTAGGGAGGAGGGGGGGCTCAGATCTGTGTGGGACTGAGGGGGGGGGGGGGGCTCAGGCCTCAGAGCCCAGGGAGATCCGTGTGGGACTGGGGGCAGCCTCGCTGCTGCGCTGTGCTCTGTGGGAAACTATACTCCGTACTGAGAGAAAAGGTAGATGGAGAGAGATGGAAAGAAAGATAACATGTCATCAACTATTATCAGGACTACATTAAATACATTTATAAATAATAAAGCATATTTAGTGCATTTGTTAACACACCTTTGAAAACTGTTAGGGCCACCCATTAGTCTCTGACATGATTTTTGGTCAAAGTATTCCCCTTGTGGCGAGGCCAGCACAAGCCAAACAAATTCTTTCACCACAAAAATAGAATGTAGTTCCCCACTGATAGATGCTTGAGTCTGGAATCAAACCGAACTCATTAAATCCAAACAAATGCTTATTAAAATGCTGTGTGGTAAGAAACCAGGCACTAGGCGATGCTGTGGTAGAAACCAGGGCACTAGGCGATGCTGTGTAGAAACCAGGGCATTAGGTGCTGCTGTGCAGAAACCAGGCACTAGGCGATGCTGTGTAAGAAACAGCCAGGGATGGTAACAGGCACTAGGCATGCTGTGGTAAGAAAACCAGGGCACTAGGCGATGCTGTGCTAAGAAACCAGGGCATTAGGCGATGCTGTGTCTAAGAAACCAGGGACTAGGCGATGCTGTGCTAAAAACCAGCACTAGGTGACTGTGGGAAGAACCAGGGCACTAGGCGATGCTGTGTAAGAAACCAGGGCACTAGGCGATGCTGTGGTAAGAAACCAGGGCACTAGGCGATGCTGTGGTAAGAAACCAGGGCACTACGATGCGCGTGGTAAGAAACCAGGGCACTAGGCGATGCTGTGGTAAGAAACCAGGGCACTAGCCATGCTGTGGTAAGAAACCAGGCACTAGGCCATGCTGTGGTAAGAAACCATGACTAGGCATGCTGTGGTAAGAAACCAGGGCACTAGGCATGCTGTGTGTAAAAACCAGGGCACTAGGCGATGCTGTGTGGTAAGAAACCATGGCACTAGCGATGCTGTGTGGTAAGAAAACCAGGCACTAGGCGTGCTGTGTGCTAAGAAACCAGGCACTAGGCGATGCGTTGGTAAAAACCAGGCACTAGGCGATGCTGTGGTAAGAAACCAGGGCACTAGGCGATGCTGTGTGTAAGAAACCAGGCACTAGGCGATGCTGTGGTAAGAAACCAGGGCACTAGGCGATGCTGTGGTAAGAAACCAGCACTAGGCGATGCTGCTGTGGTAAGAAACCAGGGCACTAGGCGATGCTGTGTAAGAAACCAGGCGCACTAGGCGATGCTGTGTAAGAAACCAGGCACTAGGTATGCTGTTGGTAAGAAACCAGGGCACTAGCGATGCTGTGTGTAAGAAACCAGGGCACTAGCGATGTTGGTAAAAACCAGACACTAGAGGCGCATGCTGTGTGGTAAGAAACCAGGGCACTAGATGCTGTGGAAGAAACCAGGGCACTAGCCGATGCGTGTGTAAGAAACAGGGCACTAGCCGATGCTGTGGTAAGAAACCAGGCACTAGGCGATGCTGGTGGACTTCAATGACATATCTCGTCCATATCACAGGATTCGGTTAAACAAGCGACAGTTAACGGTATTCCCACCGCACCAATTCACGGCTTGAAAAGCAATTCCAGAGGACATACATACAACACGTTGTATGTACCACAGCAGATCTCCCAGTAGAGCAGATCAACAAAGCATCTTGTATTTGTCTTAACCCTAAACCTTTATTTATTACCTTACTTAAACAAGGATTAGTCTCAACTGATACTCACCTGTTCCGATCTATTGTCTCAACTGAGACTCCTTTCCCATCTATGTCTCAACTGAGATCACCTGTTCCGATCTATTGTCTCCAACTAGACTCACTGTTCCGATCTATTGTCCATGAGACCACCTGTTCCGATCTATGTCTCAACTGAGACTCACCTGTCCGATCTATTGTCTCAACTGAATCACCAGCTCCGATGGTATGTTTGAGACAATATTGTTTCTCTGCCATGTTCATTCGCACATTCCAGGTTTTAAGACATTGGTTGGTCTTTTATCTTTCACCCTTTCCATCTCTCCCTCATCCCTGCAATTCATCACCATCTCTCCTCATCCCTTGTCCATCTCTCCCTCATCCCTGCAATTCATCACCTCTTCCTCATCCCTTTTGTCCATCTCTCCCTCATCCCTGCAATTCATCACCACTTCCTCATCCTTTCCATCTCTCCCTCATCCCTGCAATTCTTCCTCATCCCTTGTCCATCTCTCCCTCATCCCTCAATCTTCCTCATCCCTTTCCATCTCCCCATCCCCCAATTCATCACCCACTCCCTCATTCCTTGTCCATCTCTCCCTCATCCTGCAATTCTTCCTCATCCCTTGCCATTTTCCACTCATCGCATCATCACAACTTCCTATTCCTTTGTCCATCTCTCCCTCATCCCTGCAATTCTTCCTCATCCCTTGTCCCATCTCTCCCTCATCCCTTGTCCCTCATCTCTCCCTCATCCCGTGTCCCTCACTCTCCCTCATCTCCTCCCTTATCCCGTGTCCCTCATCTCCCTCATCTCTCCCGTTGCAGCCCCCCACAGGATGAAGACGTCAACTCAAATTGTGGGCTAATCAACACTTAGAGAGACACCAATTACGATGTCCGCAAGTTCCTCATAGTCATTGGGGAAATGGGAGCCTAATGGTTGGAACCGACACCATCTGAAGCAATGAGGGGAGAAAAGCATGTAGCACCCGCCCCCCCAAAAATATGATTGGCTGCTGTATCTGATTACAGGATCCCTTCTCATCACTGGATCATGCCTTTTCATTTACTCAAAATGTCTTCCCTTAGTTACTGTATTTTGAATAGCATCAGCACATTTTAACATGCAACCCTTCGACGGGCAAACTTCACAGAGTAGAGGGCGAAATAAGTCAAATACCGACCTCTAGTGGACAGTTGAAGAAATGCAGTGGCACAAATACAACATTGCAACAGTAACTGAAAATGCTGCCTTCACAAAGCACTAACAAATAAGCTATGCACCTCATCTCCATTTAACTCATTTTCTCTGGGTTCCTTCCATTCCACTGATCATGTGGATTAGACACAACGACTTACTTGGAGCCCTCGCACACTAGGTAGGGGCAACGTCACGGCTCATTTATTCTTTTAAGAGGCACATACAGTTCAGTGCTCTGACAGAGAGGTGGTTTCATTCAGAGAGGGCTCATCTCTGCTGGAAAGGCTCCTCTAACCTCCACGTGTAAAAGCCTTTTACATAATCAACATGAGACCAGAAGTGTGAACACCCGGGCCTCTATCAAATGCTAGAACCCGTTTTGAAGGCAGTCGATGATGTCATATGTCTCGGTGGGTCAGTGTACATGGTGGTATGAGTTTAGCCTGTTCTCCAGRCTCGGTTTGTGGAGTCTTGCCAACTCCTATGGTGTTCGGCATGACAAGGACCACAGGAGTTGGCAAGACGGCACAAACAGATCTGGAACCAGGCTAGTACGGGTTAGCCCGGAGTGAGACGGTGTACTCACCTCTTTCTCAATCTCCGTCAGCGACTTGATTGTGATGCCCATCAGATCCACCTGCTGCAGCTGCAAYACAGATGGCCGACAGGACATGAAGTTGACAGGCTGAGCGAGCATGTTGAATGCATGTAAGTTTAACACAGACTTCTMTTCTCTCAGTCTGTGCCTACTCTTCTTCAAACAGTTTCACACATACTGAGCAACAATCTAATCAGGCTTATATCTACATCAGAGGCAAGAATATTGCCCATTGCATTTTTTTCCCTCTCTCACAACTATGATGCTCAACAGTCAAGAGGACATTTTGTGAGTGAACCAACCGAAAGACAGACTCACATCATCGGAAGCGCAGGCAAACTTCTCAGAGATCATGAAAGGCACTCCATCCATTGCTGAAAGAGACAAAGGAGACTCATTACGCCACAAGATACAAATGGCTGGTCTCGATGTTAGGGCGCTGAGCCAGTAACCGAAAGGTTTCTGGTTTGAAAACCCCGAGCTGACTAGGTGAAACATCTGTCGCTGTGCCCTTGAGCAAGGCACTTAACCTCAAATGCTCCAGGGTCGCTGTATAATGGTGACCCTGCATGGTACTCCACTCCCCGAAGGTGTACCAGGGGGAGTTGGAATATGCAGAAATACATTTCCATTAAAAACTTGTGTAACAGGACAAATATAAGTAACCCCTAAATGATGTATTAATACCTAAAAACCCTCTGTCAGAAGGTTCCGTCGAGGCCACTGGGACKGTTGCCTTATTGCTAATCAACCTCCCTCAAGTTCCAATATATCTCCAAAAGAAACCAAATATATACACTAGATTCAAACTCTATATAAATAGCTCTTTAGCTCCAAGGTCAAATTCCTGGTGTTGTTCCTGGTGTTTGATGGCTTAGCTATAATGTGGAACCATGATGATCGTTAAATAACAAAACAAAAAAAACTTGGGCCTGCATAGTTTTGTTTGACCAAAGTTTCAGTTTGACCCCAGCGTATGGCTTTGGGTTCATCCATACACACACATGAAATTGAAGACGTCGGAGTAAAGTGTTAATTACAACCTCCCTCTGTGTGGTATGTTGCCTTTCCCACATTTAAAATGGCAGGCCTTGTGACCATCAACTATGTCAACGATTGCATTTGTCACACTTCTGAAATTAAAATCTTATTTAAAATCCTGTACAGATGACATGGGGTGTAGGCCAGGGGTTAGAGGTTCAGGATGACATGGGGTGCCCTGGGGAAATGAAGCGCACCCTCGCCTGTCACTGCTATTTTAGCTGAGAGACGCCAAGAGTGGGGTGAGCGCTCGATAAGGCTGAACGGCAAAGAGATTAATATTGTAAATTACATTGAGCATTTACAAGCCTCGAATACCCTTCCTCCCTCAAAAGACAACTTCTGTCTGAGGCTTTTCCGCTTCTCATTGTACCCCCCACCCACCCCCCCGCCACCACCCACCTCATGTTTATCATTCGGGACTCACCTGTCAGTTT